>NW_027671522.1:0-205589 GCF_964165515.1 Mesoplodon bidens
TAATAGGTAAGCCCCACCCCTAGTGCGTGATGCTGTCTTTGTGACCTAATGCACCGGCGTGTTTCCAGGGTGGAGCCAGAGAGGGTGGGCATTTAGGCTGTGCCGAACCCTCAACCCCCATCCGGGTGACCACAATCCCCGAAAATCCTCACGTGGGACCCCTAATATCCCAGCCCCATGACCTCGAAGGCCTTTGGCTCTAACCCCCTAAATGCCCCATGCCCCCGAGAGGCCCTACCACCCAATCCCTTAACGACTAGTGCCTCCCAAATCTTCAATCCAACCCTGTCCCAATGTGGCAACTGAGTCTTCCCGGGGGCACCTGTCTCATATTATCTGAGAACAATTCAGACTGGTCCAGAGAATGACAGAGAAGGGGATCCTCCCAAGGATTTGGGGAATCCTTGATCCAATCATGCCGCTCACCAGGAGACGTTGGGAACCCAGGACATGTCGGGATTGAGGAGATACCAGGTGATGCAGGAAGCTGAGGAGGAGGAGGAGGAGGAGGCGAGAGTGGAGGCGGGGTTCTGCGGAGGATGAACCTAGCCGCTTCCGGTTGGTGGGGCAGGGGCGGGGAGGGCGCGAGTTCTCTGGGGCGGGAGAAGCGGGAGGGGAGGGGCCTCTTAGGGGGCGTGGACTGGAGGAACCGCCTCTAAAAACCGCCTGTAAAGCGCCAGTAAAGCGCCTCTAACCGCCTCTAAAAGGGCAGAGCCTCTAAAGACCGCCTGTAAACCGCCTCTAACCGCCTCTAAAAGGGCGGAGCCTTCCACGAGAGGGTAGAAGCGCCCAAGGGGCGGAGTCAGTGGGGTCAGCCCCGCCCCGCCCTGCCTTCTTTTTCCAGGATCGGCTGGGGCTGTTTCTACATTTTCCCCTGGCTGCACATGTGGTGGAGGGAGCGGAGGCGAAGGGCTTGGGATACCGCGCACCCGCCCAGGGCATGGACGAGGCTCAGTCCGGGAGAACCGGTCGCGGGGAAGCCGGGAGCCCCCGCCCCGCCTCATTCCTGTGTCGGGTCCCCACACAGCTCAGCGCACCCTCGGGAGCAGAAGCTGGAGCTTCTGCGGGGCCTGATGAGCTGTTTGTCAAGCGGACTGGGCACTGCTCTCCAGGGCTCCGGTCGCATCATCCCCCACCGCACCCCTGCTGCCGCTGCCTAGCCAGCTGGTGAGTTAAAGATGTAAACCGAAGCCACCGTCCTGCCCTCCTGATTCTGCCGCCGCTGCTGCCATTCGGGCTGGGAGCCATTCTCCATGCCGGCTGTTTCCATATCAACAGGGCCTCTCTCCCTGATAAGGGGTCCATCCGTGTCCAGGCTCCCATTATTCCTAAGGGCCCCTCATCAGAGTCAGGCCTCCCCTTACTACCAGTGATTGCCTTCCACCACCTAAGCCCCCCGCCCCAACACACACACACACTCGTCTCTGTGAGTGGCCTGTATGGAGGGAGCTAAATAATCCTGGCTTTATCTTCCTCCCAGCCTTGTCCCCACGTCCATAAATCCTCACAATCCCAGCACTCTGCTGCCACCTTCCTCCTGGACAGGACTTTGCCTGGTGCCTGAAGCATCTTCTCCTCCTGGGAGTGGATCGAAACTATTTCAAGCCCATAGTTGTAGGAAGTAGGCTGTGAGAGGAGGGAAAGATTCCTCGAAGCTGCCACCCTTGGCCTGCCATAGGGGAATGACTGAGAACTGTTGGAGGTCTTTCCTACAGTTAACACCCCAGCTTCTGGCTCCTTCAGTTGGATCCCGAGTTGAAAGATACTGGGCATCAGGGACTTCCCTGATGGTCCAGTGGATAAGACTCCATGCTCCCACTGCAGGGGGTATGCGTTCTATCCCTGGCTGGGGAATTAAGATACCGCATGCCGCGCGGCACAGCCAAACGGTCAAACTAAAAGGGTACATAGATACTTGGCATCAGCCCCCCGAAGTGTAACCTCCCTAGGAGAACCCAAGGGCCACTGCTCCCTACCTTTCCTTTCTGTCTTGTCACCGAGTTGGGCTGAAATCGACTAGCAACTGAAGTGATGAAGGGTCAGGGACTCCTAGTGGGTCTGCTTTCAGTTAGGGACTGGCCCCAGCACCGGGGAGGGCACCACAGAATTAAGTTAAAGGGACAGCACTCTACGATTGGTGTCTCCTGAGAGGTCTCCTCCTCTGGTCTCTGTCTCTTGGGTCCCTCTCATCAGGTGGGGGAAACACTTGCTCCCCTCCCTCATCTCTAGTTTCCTTGTGTCCCTGGGAGCTCACCAGCCCCTCTCCTCAGAAATCCCCTTTCAATTCCCAGGATAGGGAAGGCATGGCAGAAGGGGGTGTTGTAAGCCAGGTTCCCCTCATGCTATCGATAATTCTCTGACTCAGTTTGGGGCACAGGAAAATAATGGGGGAGAGGGACAGTGCTGGCTGGGCCAGGAGGGGGAAGCCCTAGAGTCCTGAGATGTGAGATATGGGAGCTGGACCTGCTTCCAAAGAACTTTCCCTTTAGCCCTGCTTGTCGAAGAGAGGGGTAGGTCTCAGCTGAGGGATGTGTAGTCACTGTGATAGGCCTATGGAGACCTGGGAGGAGATCTTCCCCAGTCTTACCCTGCTACTTGCCATTGTCCTCAGGGAATCTGGGGGACCAGCTGGGTCCCATCTTTCCCACTCCAGTAGTCTTAGGACCACAGAGAAGACGTGGGAGTAAGGAGAAACCTGGGAAAGAGGGAGCCCCCCAACCATATTGCTCTGACCTCTAATCCTGAACCAAGCTCTGACCCCTAGCCTTAAAACTCATGTTCAAATGCCTTCAAGGGGACGACACTGCAAACCTTCCCCTAACAGGGACAATGCAACCCACTTCCCTTGTCCAAAATGTTGAGTGCTGAGGTTCTCAGAGCTAAAGACAAAGAGTGGGAACTGGGGACAGGGAGGCTACTAAGGAGTTATGAAAGGGAGAAAAGGTTCCAGATAGATGGAGACAGTGGGGAGTGCACTCAGTGGAAAGGTATTCTGCTGCCAACTCATGTACTGCAATTCAATGCAGACACTAACTACCCAGAGCTAGTGTTGGACTCCACAGGTTTAAGGGCACAGTCCCAACAAGCCTGCCTCCACTTGAGCTGCCAGTCACAAGTGGGGTCCCCAGGACACCTGCATTTCTGCCTAACTAGCTACAAGTCCAGAGGTCTTCAAACCCCCCTCAGGTCCAATGGTTCACTAGAATGACTCACACAACTCGGAAGTGCTCTCCTGACAACTAGTGTTTTATAAAGTACATATATCAGGAACATCCAAATGAAAAGACACACAAGGAGGGTCTCAGTGCAGAGCTCCCATGCTCTCTCCCCATGGAGACACAAAGGGCATGTCACCCTCCCAGTACATCCATATGTTCACCAACCAGGAAGTTCCATGAGCTTTGGGGTACAGAGTTTTTACTGAGATTTCATACATAGGCAGGAATGAATTGTTGGCAACATGACTCGATCTCCTCTGACGGATTGGCTCAAAACCCCAATTCTGCAGTGATATGGTTGTTCTTTCTGCTGACCAGGCCTCAGCCCAAGTCACCTCATCTCTTAGCATCAACTCAGGTGTGAGCCGAGGGACTCGTAGATAACAAAGACACTCGTATTACTTGAGGTATTCCAAAGATTTAGAGTCTCCCTCTCAGGGACCAGGGACAAAAGCCAAATTGTTGAGTATACAACAGACAGAGCCCTGCATCTGAGTGAAGGGATGTGAATTACTGAAGCCCTGGGGACCAGGCCTCCTCTTCCCGTGCACCAGACTTGACCCAGCTGCAGCAGGACAGGAGTGTCCCTGTGAGTGTGAGTGTAAGTGAGGGTGAGTGCGGTGGAAGCACAGCTTCTCCATGCCCAGACTGCAATGCTTCCCACTGGCATCCGTGGATCTGTCTGTCACCTGTCTGTCTGTAGCCCAGGCAGGGGAAGATAGGTATGAGAGGGGAAAAGAGTGTGGAATGGTGGGAAGAGGATTGGTGAATCCATTCTCCACACTTCAGCCTGAGGGGACTTTTATTTCACTCATTTCTGGTCATTCTCTCCCATACCGTCCAGCCACGAGGCTCCCTTCCCCCCTCCCCAGACCAAATAGGGCAGCTATTTCCAACCTCCCACACTGGGTTAATTGCTCTTTCTTGGCTTTGCCAAAGCACCCTCCACGGCCCCCAGCCAGTCAGCTTCGTCTATTGTAGTGATCTTATTGTCTCTTTTGATTCCCCTGCCCTGTCCAACCCAGATGACAAGCTCTCTGAGGGAAGAGTCTGTGCCTGTCTTCTCTGCTGTATCCTCATGCCCAAGCACATCACCTGGCACCTAGATGTCCCTCGATAAATATTTGTTGCTTAGTGACGGCAGGAACAGAAATCACATGAAAGGAGGTCTCAGCTCAGAGAGGAAGGGCTGTGACCCTCTAACCATGAAGTGACTTGGCCAAGGCCACTCAGCCAACAAGTGTTCCCATAGCCTGGCCTGTCTAGACTGGGCCCTCTCTGGAGCCCTATTCCTCCTCTGCCCAGAATCGTACAAACAGAATGGGGAAGACAAGAAAGGTAATTGTCGGAGCAGAAGCCAGGAAGACAGAGAGGAGAGGGGATTGGCAAAACAGTACTGGACAGCGTCCCAAAGCTCTTTTCTTGCTGCCTAGTGCTGAGGTCTCTGTCTTCCCAGGGTGCAGCTCTGAAATCTGACTCCACCCTTATAAAAGAGGGTCCGTGCCCTGCCTCTTTGTAACAAACCCTAACTCCACCTCTTTATTGATAGGCTCTGGCTCCACCTTCTGGACTACCCCTCGTCTGAAGAAATGCCCTGGCTCCGCCCCTTCCTGGTAATAGGTAAGCCCCACCCCTAGTGCGTGATGCTGTCTTTGTGACCTAATGCACCGGCGTGTTTCCAGGGTGGAGCCAGAGAGGGTGGGCATTTAGGCTGTGCCGAACCCTCAACCCCCATCCGGGTGACCACAATCCCCGAAAATCCTCACGTGGGACCCCTAATATCCCAGCCCCATGACCTCGAAGGCCTTTGGCTCTAACCCCCTAAATGCCCCATGCCCCCGAGAGGCCCTACCACCCAATCCCTTAACGACTAGTGCCTCCCAAATCTTCAATCCAACCCTGTCCCAATGTGGCAACTGAGTCTTCCCGGGGGCACCTGTCTCATATTATCTGAGAACAATTCAGACTGGTCCAGAGAATGACAGAGAAGGGGATCCTCCCAAGGATTTGGGGAATCCTTGATCCAATCATGCCGCTCACCAGGAGACGTTGGGAACCCAGGACATGTCGGGATTGAGGAGATACCAGGTGATGCAGGAAGCTGAGGAGGAGGAGGAGGAGGAGGCGAGAGTGGAGGCGGGGTTCTGCGGAGGATGAACCTAGCCGCTTCCGGTTGGTGGGGAAGGGGCGGGGAGGGCGCGAGTTCTCTGGGGCGGGAGAAGCGGGAGGGGAGGGGCCTCTTAGGGGGCGTGGACTGGAGGAACCGCCTCTAAAAACCGCCTGTAAAGCGCCAGTAAAGCGCCTCTAACCGCCTCTAAAAGGGCAGAGCCTCTAAAGACCGCCTGTAAACCGCCTCTAACCGCCTCTAAAAGGGCGGAGCCTTCCACGAGAGGGTAGAAGCGCCCAAGGGGCGGAGTCAGTGGGGTCAGCCCCGCCCCGCCCTGCCTTCTTTTTCCAGGATCGGCTGGGGCTGTTTCTACATTTTCCCCTGGCTGCACATGTGGTGGAGGGAGCGGAGGCGAAGGGCTTGGGATACCGCGCACCCGCCCAGGGCATGGACGAGGCTCAGTCCGGGAGAACCGGTCGCGGGGAAGCCGGGAGCCCCCGCCCCGCCTCATTCCTGTGTCGGGTCCCCACACAGCTCAGCGCACCCTCGGGAGCAGAAGCTGGAGCTTCTGCGGGGCCTGATGAGCTGTTTGTCAAGCGGACTGGGCACTGCTCTCCAGGGCTCCGGTCGCATCATCCCCCACCGCACCCCTGCTGCCGCTGCCTAGCCAGCTGGTGAGTTAAAGATGTAAACCGAAGCCACCGTCCTGCCCTCCTGATTCTGCCGCCGCTGCTGCCATTCGGGCTGGGAGCCATTCTCCATGCCGGCTGTTTCCATATCAACAGGGCCTCTCTCCCTGATAAGGGGTCCATCCGTGTCCAGGCTCCCATTATTCCTAAGGGCCCCTCATCAGAGTCAGGCCTCCCCTTACTACCAGTGATTGCCTTCCACCACCTAAGCCCCCCGCCCCAACACACACACACACTCGTCTCTGTGAGTGGCCTGTATGGAGGGAGCTAAATAATCCTGGCTTTATCTTCCTCCCAGCCTTGTCCCCACGTCCATAAATCCTCACAATCCCAGCACTCTGCTGCCACCTTCCTCCTGGACAGGACTTTGCCTGGTGCCTGAAGCATCTTCTCCTCCTGGGAGTGGATCGAAACTATTTCAAGCCCATAGTTGTAGGAAGTAGGCTGTGAGAGGAGGGAAAGATTCCTCGAAGCTGCCACCCTTGGCCTGCCATAGGGGAATGACTGAGAACTGTTGGAGGTCTTTCCTACAGTTAACACCCCAGCTTCTGGCTCCTTCAGTTGGATCCCGAGTTGAAAGATACTGGGCATCAGGGACTTCCCTGATGGTCCAGTGGATAAGACTCCATGCTCCCACTGCAGGGGGTATGCGTTCTATCCCTGGCTGGGGAATTAAGATACCGCATGCCGCGCGGCACAGCCAAACGGTCAAACTAAAAGGGTACATAGATACTTGGCATCAGCCCCCCGAAGTGTAACCTCCCTAGGAGAACCCAAGGGCCACTGCTCCCTACCTTTCCTTTCTGTCTTGTCACCGAGTTGGGCTGAAATCGACTAGCAACTGAAGTGATGAAGGGTCAGGGACTCCTAGTGGGTCTGCTTTCAGTTAGGGACTGGCCCCAGCACCGGGGAGGGCACCACAGAATTAAGTTAAAGGGACAGCACTCTACGATTGGTGTCTCCTGAGAGGTCTCCTCCTCTGGTCTCTGTCTCTTGGGTCCCTCTCATCAGGTGGGGGAAACACTTGCTCCCCTCCCTCATCTCTAGTTTCCTTGTGTCCCTGGGAGCTCACCAGCCCCTCTCCTCAGAAATCCCCTTTCAATTCCCAGGATAGGGAAGGCATGGCAGAAGGGGGTGTTGTAAGCCAGGTTCCCCTCATGCTATCGATAATTCTCTGACTCAGTTTGGGGCACAGGAAAATAATGGGGGAGAGGGACAGTGCTGGCTGGGCCAGGAGGGGGAAGCCCTAGAGTCCTGAGATGTGAGATATGGGAGCTGGACCTGCTTCCAAAGAACTTTCCCTTTAGCCCTGCTTGTCGAAGAGAGGGGTAGGTCTCAGCTGAGGGATGTGTAGTCACTGTGATAGGCCTATGGAGACCTGGGAGGAGATCTTCCCCAGTCTTACCCTGCTACTTGCCATTGTCCTCAGGGAATCTGGGGGACCAGCTGGGTCCCATCTTTCCCACTCCAGTAGTCTTAGGACCACAGAGAAGACGTGGGAGTAAGGAGAAACCTGGGAAAGAGGGAGCCCCCCAACCATATTGCTCTGACCTCTAATCCTGAACCAAGCTCTGACCCCTAGCCTTAAAACTCATGTTCAAATGCCTTCAAGGGGACGACACTGCAAACCTTCCCCTAACAGGGACAATGCAACCCACTTCCCTTGTCCAAAATGTTGAGTGCTGAGGTTCTCAGAGCTAAAGACAAAGAGTGGGAACTGGGGACAGGGAGGCTACTAAGGAGTTATGAAAGGGAGAAAAGGTTCCAGATAGATGGAGACAGTGGGGAGTGCACTCAGTGGAAAGGTATTCTGCTGCCAACTCATGTACTGCAATTCAATGCAGACACTAACTACCCAGAGCTAGTGTTGGACTCCACAGGTTTAAGGGCACAGTCCCAACAAGCCTGCCTCCACTTGAGCTGCCAGTCACAAGTGGGGTCCCCAGGACACCTGCATTTCTGCCTAACTAGCTACAAGTCCAGAGGTCTTCAAACCCCCCTCAGGTCCAATGGTTCACTAGAATGACTCACACAACTCGGAAGTGCTCTCCTGACAACTAGTGTTTTATAAAGTACATATATCAGGAACATCCAAATGAAAAGACACACAAGGAGGGTCTCAGTGCAGAGCTCCCATGCTCTCTCCCCATGGAGACACAAAGGGCATGTCACCCTCCCAGTACATCCATATGTTCACCAACCAGGAAGTTCCATGAGCTTTGGGGTACAGAGTTTTTACTGAGATTTCATACATAGGCAGGAATGAATTGTTGGCAACATGACTCGATCTCCTCTGACGGATTGGCTCAAAACCCCAATTCTGCAGTGATATGGTTGTTCTTTCTGCTGACCAGGCCTCAGCCCAAGTCACCTCATCTCTTAGCATCAACTCAGGTGTGAGCCGAGGGACTCGTAGATAACAAAGACACTCGTATTACTTGAGGTATTCCAAAGATTTAGAGTCTCCCTCTCAGGGACCAGGGACAAAAGCCAAATTGTTGAGTATACAACAGACAGAGCCCTGCATCTGAGTGAAGGGATGTGAATTACTGAAGCCCTGGGGACCAGGCCTCCTCTTCCCGTGCACCAGACTTGACCCAGCTGCAGCAGGACAGGAGTGTCCCTGTGAGTGTGAGTGTAAGTGAGGGTGAGTGCGGTGGAAGCACAGCTTCTCCATGCCCAGACTGCAATGCTTCCCACTGGCATCCGTGGATCTGTCTGTCACCTGTCTGTATGTAGCCCAGGCAGGGGAAGATAGGTATGAGAGGGGAAAAGAGTGTGGAATGGTGGGAAGAGGATTGGTGAATCCATTCTCCACACTTCAGCCTGAGGGGACTTTTATTTCACTCATTTCTGGTCATTCTCTCCCATACCGTCCAGCCACGAGGCTCCCTTCCCCCCTCCCCAGACCAAATAGGGCAGCTATTTCCAACCTCCCACACTGGGTTAATTGCTCTTTCTTGGCTTTGCCAAAGCACCCTCCACGGCCCCCAGCCAGTCAGCTTCGTCTATTGTAGTGATCTTATTGTCTCTTTTGATTCCCCTGCCCTGTCCAACCCAGATGACAAGCTCTCTGAGGGAAGAGTCTGTGCCTGTCTTCTCTGCTGTATCCTCATGCCCAAGCACATCACCTGGCACCTAGATGTCCCTCGATAAATATTTGTTGCTTAGTGACGGCAGGAACAGAAATCACATGAAAGGAGGTCTCAGCTCAGAGAGGAAGGGCTGTGACCCTCTAACCATGAAGTGACTTGGCCAAGGCCACTCAGCCAACAAGTGTTCCCATAGCCTGGCCTGTCTAGACTGGGCCCTCTCTGGAGCCCTATTCCTCCTCTGCCCAGAATCGTACAAACAGAATGGGGAAGACAAGAAAGGTAATTGTCGGAGCAGAAGCCAGGAAGACAGAGAGGAGAGGGGATTGGCAAAACAGTACTGGACAGCGTCCCAAAGCTCTTTTCTTGCTGCCTAGTGCTGAGGTCTCTGTCTTCCCAGGGTGCAGCTCTGAAATCTGACTCCACCCTTATAAAAGAGGGTCCGTGCCCTGCCTCTTTGTAACAAACCCTAACTCCACCTCTTTATTGATAGGCTCTGGCTCCACCTTCTGGACTACCCCTCGTCTGAAGAAATGCCCTGGCTCCGCCCCTTCCTGGTAATAGGTAAGCCCCACCCCTAGTGCGTGATGCTGTCTTTGTGACCTAATGCACCGGCGTGTTTCCAGGGTGGAGCCAGAGAGGGTGGGCATTTAGGCTTTGCCGAACCCTCAACCCCCATCCGGGTGACCACAATCCCCGAAAATCCTCACGTGGGACCCCTAATATCCCAGCCCCATGACCTCGAAGGCCTTTGGCTCTAACCCCCTAAATGCCCCATGCCCCCGAGAGGCCCTACCACCCAATCCCTTAACGACTAGTGCCTCCCAAATCTTCAATCCAACCCTGTCCCAATGTGGCAACTGAGTCTTCCCGGGGGCACCTGTCTCATATTATCTGAGAACAATTCAGACTGGTCCAGAGAATGACAGAGAAGGGGATCCTCCCAAGGATTTGGGGAATCCTTGATCCAATCATGCCGCTCACCAGGAGACGTTGGGAACCCAGGACATGTCGGGATTGAGGAGATACCAGGTGATGCAGGAAGCTGAGGAGGAGGAGGAGGAGGAGGCGAGAGTGGAGGCGGGGTTCTGCGGAGGATGAACCTAGCCGCTTCCGGTTGGTGGGGAAGGGGCGGGGAGGGCGCGAGTTCTCTGGGGCGGGAGAAGCGGGAGGGGAGGGGCCTCTTAGGGGGCGTGGACTGGAGGAACCGCCTCTAAAAACCGCCTGTAAAGCGCCAGTAAAGCGCCTCTAACCGCCTCTAAAAGGGCAGAGCCTCTAAAGACCGCCTGTAAACCGCCTCTAACCGCCTCTAAAAGGGCGGAGCCTTCCACGAGAGGGTAGAAGCGCCCAAGGGGCGGAGTCAGTGGGGTCAGCCCCGCCCCGCCCTGCCTTCTTTTTCCAGGATCGGCTGGGGCTGTTTCTACATTTTCCCCTGGCTGCACATGTGGTGGAGGGAGCGGAGGCGAAGGGCTTGGGATACCGCGCACCCGCCCAGGGCATGGACGAGGCTCAGTCCGGGAGAACCGGTCGCGGGGAAGCCGGGAGCCCCCGCCCCGCCTCATTCCTGTGTCGGGTCCCCACACAGCTCAGCGCACCCTCGGGAGCAGAAGCTGGAGCTTCTGCGGGGCCTGATGAGCTGTTTGTCAAGCGGACTGGGCACTGCTCTCCAGGGCTCCGGTCGCATCATCCCCCACCGCACCCCTGCTGCCGCTGCCTAGCCAGCTGGTGAGTTAAAGATGTAAACCGAAGCCACCGTCCTGCCCTCCTGATTCTGCCGCCGCTGCTGCCATTCGGGCTGGGAGCCATTCTCCATGCCGGCTGTTTCCATATCAACAGGGCCTCTCTCCCTGATAAGGGGTCCATCCGTGTCCAGGCTCCCATTATTCCTAAGGGCCCCTCATCAGAGTCAGGCCTCCCCTTACTACCAGTGATTGCCTTCCACCACCTAAGCCCCCCGCCCCAACACACACACACACTCGTCTCTGTGAGTGGCCTGTATGGAGGGAGCTAAATAATCCTGGCTTTATCTTCCTCCCAGCCTTGTCCCCACGTCCATAAATCCTCACAATCCCAGCACTCTGCTGCCACCTTCCTCCTGGACAGGACTTTGCCTGGTGCCTGAAGCATCTTCTCCTCCTGGGAGTGGATCGAAACTATTTCAAGCCCATAGTTGTAGGAAGTAGGCTGTGAGAGGAGGGAAAGATTCCTCGAAGCTGCCACCCTTGGCCTGCCATAGGGGAATGACTGAGAACTGTTGGAGGTCTTTCCTACAGTTAACACCCCAGCTTCTGGCTCCTTCAGTTGGATCCCGAGTTGAAAGATACTGGGCATCAGGGACTTCCCTGATGGTCCAGTGGATAAGACTCCATGCTCCCACTGCAGGGGGTATGCGTTCTATCCCTGGCTGGGGAATTAAGATACCGCATGCCGCGCGGCACAGCCAAACGGTCAAACTAAAAGGGTACATAGATACTTGGCATCAGCCCCCCGAAGTGTAACCTCCCTAGGAGAACCCAAGGGCCACTGCTCCCTACCTTTCCTTTCTGTCTTGTCACCGAGTTGGGCTGAAATCGACTAGCAACTGAAGTGATGAAGGGTCAGGGACTCCTAGTGGGTCTGCTTTCAGTTAGGGACTGGCCCCAGCACCGGGGAGGGCACCACAGAATTAAGTTAAAGGGACAGCACTCTACGATTGGTGTCTCCTGAGAGGTCTCCTCCTCTGGTCTCTGTCTCTTGGGTCCCTCTCATCAGGTGGGGGAAACACTTGCTCCCCTCCCTCATCTCTAGTTTCCTTGTGTCCCTGGGAGCTCACCAGCCCCTCTCCTCAGAAATCCCCTTTCAATTCCCAGGATAGGGAAGGCATGGCAGAAGGGGGTGTTGTAAGCCAGGTTCCCCTCATGCTATCGATAATTCTCTGACTCAGTTTGGGGCACAGGAAAATAATGGGGGAGAGGGACAGTGCTGGCTGGGCCAGGAGGGGGAAGCCCTAGAGTCCTGAGATGTGAGATATGGGAGCTGGACCTGCTTCCAAAGAACTTTCCCTTTAGCCCTGCTTGTCGAAGAGAGGGGTAGGTCTCAGCTGAGGGATGTGTAGTCACTGTGATAGGCCTATGGAGACCTGGGAGGAGATCTTCCCCAGTCTTACCCTGCTACTTGCCATTGTCCTCAGGGAATCTGGGGGACCAGCTGGGTCCCATCTTTCCCACTCCAGTAGTCTTAGGACCACAGAGAAGACGTGGGAGTAAGGAGAAACCTGGGAAAGAGGGAGCCCCCCAACCATATTGCTCTGACCTCTAATCCTGAACCAAGCTCTGACCCCTAGCCTTAAAACTCATGTTCAAATGCCTTCAAGGGGACGACACTGCAAACCTTCCCCTAACAGGGACAATGCAACCCACTTCCCTTGTCCAAAATGTTGAGTGCTGAGGTTCTCAGAGCTAAAGACAAAGAGTGGGAACTGGGGACAGGGAGGCTACTAAGGAGTTATGAAAGGGAGAAAAGGTTCCAGATAGATGGAGACAGTGGGGAGTGCACTCAGTGGAAAGGTATTCTGCTGCCAACTCATGTACTGCAATTCAATGCAGACACTAACTACCCAGAGCTAGTGTTGGACTCCACAGGTTTAAGGGCACAGTCCCAACAAGCCTGCCTCCACTTGAGCTGCCAGTCACAAGTGGGGTCCCCAGGACACCTGCATTTCTGCCTAACTAGCTACAAGTCCAGAGGTCTTCAAACCCCCCTCAGGTCCAATGGTTCACTAGAATGACTCACACAACTCGGAAGTGCTCTCCTGACAACTAGTGTTTTATAAAGTACATATATCAGGAACATCCAAATGAAAAGACACACAAGGAGGGTCTCAGTGCAGAGCTCCCATGCTCTCTCCCCATGGAGACACAAAGGGCATGTCACCCTCCCAGTACATCCATATGTTCACCAACCAGGAAGTTCCATGAGCTTTGGGGTACAGAGTTTTTACTGAGATTTCATACATAGGCAGGAATGAATTGTTGGCAACATGACTCGATCTCCTCTGACGGATTGGCTCAAAACCCCAATTCTGCAGTGATATGGTTGTTCTTTCTGCTGACCAGGCCTCAGCCCAAGTCACCTCATCTCTTAGCATCAACTCAGGTGTGAGCCGAGGGACTCGTAGATAACAAAGACACTCGTATTACTTGAGGTATTCCAAAGATTTAGAGTCTCCCTCTCAGGGACCAGGGACAAAAGCCAAATTGTTGAGTATACAACAGACAGAGCCCTGCATCTGAGTGAAGGGATGTGAATTACTGAAGCCCTGGGGACCAGGCCTCCTCTTCCCGTGCACCAGACTTGACCCAGCTGCAGCAGGACAGGAGTGTCCCTGTGAGTGTGAGTGTAAGTGAGGGTGAGTGCGGTGGAAGCACAGCTTCTCCATGCCCAGACTGCAATGCTTCCCACTGGCATCCGTGGATCTGTCTGTCACCTGTCTGTATGTAGCCCAGGCAGGGGAAGATAGGTATGAGAGGGGAAAAGAGTGTGGAATGGTGGGAAGAGGATTGGTGAATCCATTCTCCACACTTCAGCCTGAGGGGACTTTTATTTCACTCATTTCTGGTCATTCTCTCCCATACCGTCCAGCCACGAGGCTCCCTTCCCCCCTCCCCAGACCAAATAGGGCAGCTATTTCCAACCTCCCACACTGGGTTAATTGCTCTTTCTTGGCTTTGCCAAAGCACCCTCCACGGCCCCCAGCCAGTCAGCTTCGTCTATTGTAGTGATCTTATTGTCTCTTTTGATTCCCCTGCCCTGTCCAACCCAGATGACAAGCTCTCTGAGGGAAGAGTCTGTGCCTGTCTTCTCTGCTGTATCCTCATGCCCAAGCACATCACCTGGCACCTAGATGTCCCTCGATAAATATTTGTTGCTTAGTGACGGCAGGAACAGAAATCACATGAAAGGAGGTCTCAGCTCAGAGAGGAAGGGCTGTGACCCTCTAACCATGAAGTGACTTGGCCAAGGCCACTCAGCCAACAAGTGTTCCCATAGCCTGGCCTGTCTAGACTGGGCCCTCTCTGGAGCCCTATTCCTCCTCTGCCCAGAATCGTACAAACAGAATGGGGAAGACAAGAAAGGTAATTGTCGGAGCAGAAGCCAGGAAGACAGAGAGGAGAGGGGATTGGCAAAACAGTACTGGACAGCGTCCCAAAGCTCTTTTCTTGCTGCCTAGTGCTGAGGTCTCTGTCTTCCCAGGGTGCAGCTCTGAAATCTGACTCCACCCTTATAAAAGAGGGTCCGTGCCCTGCCTCTTTGTAACAAACCCTAACTCCACCTCTTTATTGATAGGCTCTGGCTCCACCTTCTGGACTACCCCTCGTCTGAAGAAATGCCCTGGCTCCGCCCCTTCCTGGTAATAGGTAAGCCCCACCCCTAGTGCGTGATGCTGTCTTTGTGACCTAATGCACCGGCGTGTTTCCAGGGTGGAGCCAGAGAGGGTGGGCATTTAGGCTGTGCCGAACCCTCAACCCCCATCCGGGTGACCACAATCCCCGAAAATCCTCACGTGGGACCCCTAATATCCCAGCCCCATGACCTCGAAGGCCTTTGGCTCTAACCCCCTAAATGCCCCATGCCCCCGAGAGGCCCTACCACCCAATCCCTTAACGACTAGTGCCTCCCAAATCTTCAATCCAACCCTGTCCCAATGTGGCAACTGAGTCTTCCCGGGGGCACCTGTCTCATATTATCTGAGAACAATTCAGACTGGTCCAGAGAATGACAGAGAAGGGGATCCTCCCAAGGATTTGGGGAATCCTTGATCCAATCATGCCGCTCACCAGGAGACGTTGGGAACCCAGGACATGTCGGGATTGAGGAGATACCAGGTGATGCAGGAAGCTGAGGAGGAGGAGGAGGAGGAGGCGAGAGTGGAGGCGGGGTTCTGCGGAGGATGAACCTAGCCGCTTCCGGTTGGTGGGGAAGGGGCGGGGAGGGCGCGAGTTCTCTGGGGCGGGAGAAGCGGGAGGGGAGGGGCCTCTTAGGGGGCGTGGACTGGAGGAACCGCCTCTAAAAACCGCCTGTAAAGCGCCAGTAAAGCGCCTCTAACCGCCTCTAAAAGGGCAGAGCCTCTAAAGACCGCCTGTAAACCGCCTCTAACCGCCTCTAAAAGGGCGGAGCCTTCCACGAGAGGGTAGAAGCGCCCAAGGGGCGGAGTCAGTGGGGTCAGCCCCGCCCCGCCCTGCCTTCTTTTTCCAGGATCGGCTGGGGCTGTTTCTACATTTTCCCCTGGCTGCACATGTGGTGGAGGGAGCGGAGGCGAAGGGCTTGGGATACCGCGCACCCGCCCAGGGCATGGACGAGGCTCAGTCCGGGAGAACCGGTCGCGGGGAAGCCGGGAGCCCCCGCCCCGCCTCATTCCTGTGTCGGGTCCCCACACAGCTCAGCGCACCCTCGGGAGCAGAAGCTGGAGCTTCTGCGGGGCCTGATGAGCTGTTTGTCAAGCGGACTGGGCACTGCTCTCCAGGGCTCCGGTCGCATCATCCCCCACCGCACCCCTGCTGCCGCTGCCTAGCCAGCTGGTGAGTTAAAGATGTAAACCGAAGCCACCGTCCTGCCCTCCTGATTCTGCCGCCGCTGCTGCCATTCGGGCTGGGAGCCATTCTCCATGCCGGCTGTTTCCATATCAACAGGGCCTCTCTCCCTGATAAGGGGTCCATCCGTGTCCAGGCTCCCATTATTCCTAAGGGCCCCTCATCAGAGTCAGGCCTCCCCTTACTACCAGTGATTGCCTTCCACCACCTAAGCCCCCCGCCCCAACACACACACACACTCGTCTCTGTGAGTGGCCTGTATGGAGGGAGCTAAATAATCCTGGCTTTATCTTCCTCCCAGCCTTGTCCCCACGTCCATAAATCCTCACAATCCCAGCACTCTGCTGCCACCTTCCTCCTGGACAGGACTTTGCCTGGTGCCTGAAGCATCTTCTCCTCCTGGGAGTGGATCGAAACTATTTCAAGCCCATAGTTGTAGGAAGTAGGCTGTGAGAGGAGGGAAAGATTCCTCGAAGCTGCCACCCTTGGCCTGCCATAGGGGAATGACTGAGAACTGTTGGAGGTCTTTCCTACAGTTAACACCCCAGCTTCTGGCTCCTTCAGTTGGATCCCGAGTTGAAAGATACTGGGCATCAGGGACTTCCCTGATGGTCCAGTGGATAAGACTCCATGCTCCCACTGCAGGGGGTATGCGTTCTATCCCTGGCTGGGGAATTAAGATACCGCATGCCGCGCGGCACAGCCAAACGGTCAAACTAAAAGGGTACATAGATACTTGGCATCAGCCCCCCGAAGTGTAACCTCCCTAGGAGAACCCAAGGGCCACTGCTCCCTACCTTTCCTTTCTGTCTTGTCACCGAGTTGGGCTGAAATCGACTAGCAACTGAAGTGATGAAGGGTCAGGGACTCCTAGTGGGTCTGCTTTCAGTTAGGGACTGGCCCCAGCACCGGGGAGGGCACCACAGAATTAAGTTAAAGGGACAGCACTCTACGATTGGTGTCTCCTGAGAGGTCTCCTCCTCTGGTCTCTGTCTCTTGGGTCCCTCTCATCAGGTGGGGGAAACACTTGCTCCCCTCCCTCATCTCTAGTTTCCTTGTGTCCCTGGGAGCTCACCAGCCCCTCTCCTCAGAAATCCCCTTTCAATTCCCAGGATAGGGAAGGCATGGCAGAAGGGGGTGTTGTAAGCCAGGTTCCCCTCATGCTATCGATAATTCTCTGACTCAGTTTGGGGCACAGGAAAATAATGGGGGAGAGGGACAGTGCTGGCTGGGCCAGGAGGGGGAAGCCCTAGAGTCCTGAGATGTGAGATATGGGAGCTGGACCTGCTTCCAAAGAACTTTCCCTTTAGCCCTGCTTGTCGAAGAGAGGGGTAGGTCTCAGCTGAGGGATGTGTAGTCACTGTGATAGGCCTATGGAGACCTGGGAGGAGATCTTCCCCAGTCTTACCCTGCTACTTGCCATTGTCCTCAGGGAATCTGGGGGACCAGCTGGGTCCCATCTTTCCCACTCCAGTAGTCTTAGGACCACAGAGAAGACGTGGGAGTAAGGAGAAACCTGGGAAAGAGGGAGCCCCCCAACCATATTGCTCTGACCTCTAATCCTGAACCAAGCTCTGACCCCTAGCCTTAAAACTCATGTTCAAATGCCTTCAAGGGGACGACACTGCAAACCTTCCCCTAACAGGGACAATGCAACCCACTTCCCTTGTCCAAAATGTTGAGTGCTGAGGTTCTCAGAGCTAAAGACAAAGAGTGGGAACTGGGGACAGGGAGGCTACTAAGGAGTTATGAAAGGGAGAAAAGGTTCCAGATAGATGGAGACAGTGGGGAGTGCACTCAGTGGAAAGGTATTCTGCTGCCAACTCATGTACTGCAATTCAATGCAGACACTAACTACCCAGAGCTAGTGTTGGACTCCACAGGTTTAAGGGCACAGTCCCAACAAGCCTGCCTCCACTTGAGCTGCCAGTCACAAGTGGGGTCCCCAGGACACCTGCATTTCTGCCTAACTAGCTACAAGTCCAGAGGTCTTCAAACCCCCCTCAGGTCCAATGGTTCACTAGAATGACTCACACAACTCGGAAGTGCTCTCCTGACAACTAGTGTTTTATAAAGTACATATATCAGGAACATCCAAATGAAAAGACACACAAGGAGGGTCTCAGTGCAGAGCTCCCATGCTCTCTCCCCATGGAGACACAAAGGGCATGTCACCCTCCCAGTACATCCATATGTTCACCAACCAGGAAGTTCCATGAGCTTTGGGGTACAGAGTTTTTACTGAGATTTCATACATAGGCAGGAATGAATTGTTGGCAACATGACTCGATCTCCTCTGACGGATTGGCTCAAAACCCCAATTCTGCAGTGATATGGTTGTTCTTTCTGCTGACCAGGCCTCAGCCCAAGTCACCTCATCTCTTAGCATCAACTCAGGTGTGAGCCGAGGGACTCGTAGATAACAAAGACACTCGTATTACTTGAGGTATTCCAAAGATTTAGAGTCTCCCTCTCAGGGACCAGGGACAAAAGCCAAATTGTTGAGTATACAACAGACAGAGCCCTGCATCTGAGTGAAGGGATGTGAATTACTGAAGCCCTGGGGACCAGGCCTCCTCTTCCCGTGCACCAGACTTGACCCAGCTGCAGCAGGACAGGAGTGTCCCTGTGAGTGTGAGTGTAAGTGAGGGTGAGTGCGGTGGAAGCACAGCTTCTCCATGCCCAGACTGCAATGCTTCCCACTGGCATCCGTGGATCTGTCTGTCACCTGTCTGTATGTAGCCCAGGCAGGGGAAGATAGGTATGAGAGGGGAAAAGAGTGTGGAATGGTGGGAAGAGGATTGGTGAATCCATTCTCCACACTTCAGCCTGAGGGGACTTTTATTTCACTCATTTCTGGTCATTCTCTCCCATACCGTCCAGCCACGAGGCTCCCTTCCCCCCTCCCCAGACCAAATAGGGCAGCTATTTCCAACCTCCCACACTGGGTTAATTGCTCTTTCTTGGCTTTGCCAAAGCACCCTCCACGGCCCCCAGCCAGTCAGCTTCGTCTATTGTAGTGATCTTATTGTCTCTTTTGATTCCCCTGCCCTGTCCAACCCAGATGACAAGCTCTCTGAGGGAAGAGTCTGTGCCTGTCTTCTCTGCTGTATCCTCATGCCCAAGCACATCACCTGGCACCTAGATGTCCCTCGATAAATATTTGTTGCTTAGTGACGGCAGGAACAGAAATCACATGAAAGGAGGTCTCAGCTCAGAGAGGAAGGGCTGTGACCCTCTAACCATGAAGTGACTTGGCCAAGGCCACTCAGCCAACAAGTGTTCCCATAGCCTGGCCTGTCTAGACTGGGCCCTCTCTGGAGCCCTATTCCTCCTCTGCCCAGAATCGTACAAACAGAATGGGGAAGACAAGAAAGGTAATTGTCGGAGCAGAAGCCAGGAAGACAGAGAGGAGAGGGGATTGGCAAAACAGTACTGGACAGCGTCCCAAAGCTCTTTTCTTGCTGCCTAGTGCTGAGGTCTCTGTCTTCCCAGGGTGCAGCTCTGAAATCTGACTCCACCCTTATAAAAGAGGGTCCGTGCCCTGCCTCTTTGTAACAAACCCTAACTCCACCTCTTTATTGATAGGCTCTGGCTCCACCTTCTGGACTACCCCTCGTCTGAAGAAATGCCCTGGCTCCGCCCCTTCCTGGTAATAGGTAAGCCCCACCCCTAGTGCGTGATGCTGTCTTTGTGACCTAATGCACCGGCGTGTTTCCAGGGTGGAGCCAGAGAGGGTGGGCATTTAGGCTGTGCCGAACCCTCAACCCCCATCCGGGTGACCACAATCCCCGAAAATCCTCACGTGGGACCCCTAATATCCCAGCCCCATGACCTCGAAGGCCTTTGGCTCTAACCCCCTAAATGCCCCATGCCCCCGAGAGGCCCTACCACCCAATCCCTTAACGACTAGTGCCTCCCAAATCTTCAATCCAACCCTGTCCCAATGTGGCAACTGAGTCTTCCCGGGGGCACCTGTCTCATATTATCTGAGAACAATTCAGACTGGTCCAGAGAATGACAGAGAAGGGGATCCTCCCAAGGATTTGGGGAATCCTTGATCCAATCATGCCGCTCACCAGGAGACGTTGGGAACCCAGGACATGTCGGGATTGAGGAGATACCAGGTGATGCAGGAAGCTGAGGAGGAGGAGGAGGAGGAGGCGAGAGTGGAGGCGGGGTTCTGCGGAGGATGAACCTAGCCGCTTCCGGTTGGTGGGGAAGGGGCGGGGAGGGCGCGAGTTCTCTGGGGCGGGAGAAGCGGGAGGGGAGGGGCCTCTTAGGGGGCGTGGACTGGAGGAACCGCCTCTAAAAACCGCCTGTAAAGCGCCAGTAAAGCGCCTCTAACCGCCTCTAAAAGGGCAGAGCCTCTAAAGACCGCCTGTAAACCGCCTCTAACCGCCTCTAAAAGGGCGGAGCCTTCCACGAGAGGGTAGAAGCGCCCAAGGGGCGGAGTCAGTGGGGTCAGCCCCGCCCCGCCCTGCCTTCTTTTTCCAGGATCGGCTGGGGCTGTTTCTACATTTTCCCCTGGCTGCACATGTGGTGGAGGGAGCGGAGGCGAAGGGCTTGGGATACCGCGCACCCGCCCAGGGCATGGACGAGGCTCAGTCCGGGAGAACCGGTCGCGGGGAAGCCGGGAGCCCCCGCCCCGCCTCATTCCTGTGTCGGGTCCCCACACAGCTCAGCGCACCCTCGGGAGCAGAAGCTGGAGCTTCTGCGGGGCCTGATGAGCTGTTTGTCAAGCGGACTGGGCACTGCTCTCCAGGGCTCCGGTCGCATCATCCCCCACCGCACCCCTGCTGCCGCTGCCTAGCCAGCTGGTGAGTTAAAGATGTAAACCGAAGCCACCGTCCTGCCCTCCTGATTCTGCCGCCGCTGCTGCCATTCGGGCTGGGAGCCATTCTCCATGCCGGCTGTTTCCATATCAACAGGGCCTCTCTCCCTGATAAGGGGTCCATCCGTGTCCAGGCTCCCATTATTCCTAAGGGCCCCTCATCAGAGTCAGGCCTCCCCTTACTACCAGTGATTGCCTTCCACCACCTAAGCCCCCCGCCCCAACACACACACACACTCGTCTCTGTGAGTGGCCTGTATGGAGGGAGCTAAATAATCCTGGCTTTATCTTCCTCCCAGCCTTGTCCCCACGTCCATAAATCCTCACAATCCCAGCACTCTGCTGCCACCTTCCTCCTGGACAGGACTTTGCCTGGTGCCTGAAGCATCTTCTCCTCCTGGGAGTGGATCGAAACTATTTCAAGCCCATAGTTGTAGGAAGTAGGCTGTGAGAGGAGGGAAAGATTCCTCGAAGCTGCCACCCTTGGCCTGCCATAGGGGAATGACTGAGAACTGTTGGAGGTCTTTCCTACAGTTAACACCCCAGCTTCTGGCTCCTTCAGTTGGATCCCGAGTTGAAAGATACTGGGCATCAGGGACTTCCCTGATGGTCCAGTGGATAAGACTCCATGCTCCCACTGCAGGGGGTATGCGTTCTATCCCTGGCTGGGGAATTAAGATACCGCATGCCGCGCGGCACAGCCAAAAGGTCAAACTAAAAGGGTACATAGATACTTGGCATCAGCCCCCCGAAGTGTAACCTCCCTAGGAGAACCCAAGGGCCACTGCTCCCTACCTTTCCTTTCTGTCTTGTCACCGAGTTGGGCTGAAATCGACTAGCAACTGAAGTGATGAAGGGTCAGGGACTCCTAGTGGGTCTGCTTTCAGTTAGGGACTGGCCCCAGCACCGGGGAGGGCACCACAGAATTAAGTTAAAGGGACAGCACTCTACGATTGGTGTCTCCTGAGAGGTCTCCTCCTCTGGTCTCTGTCTCTTGGGTCCCTCTCATCAGGTGGGGGAAACACTTGCTCCCCTCCCTCATCTCTAGTTTCCTTGTGTCCCTGGGAGCTCACCAGCCCCTCTCCTCAGAAATCCCCTTTCAATTCCCAGGATAGGGAAGGCATGGCAGAAGGGGGTGTTGTAAGCCAGGTTCCCCTCATGCTATCGATAATTCTCTGACTCAGTTTGGGGCACAGGAAAATAATGGGGGAGAGGGACAGTGCTGGCTGGGCCAGGAGGGGGAAGCCCTAGAGTCCTGAGATGTGAGATATGGGAGCTGGACCTGCTTCCAAAGAACTTTCCCTTTAGCCCTGCTTGTCGAAGAGAGGGGTAGGTCTCAGCTGAGGGATGTGTAGTCACTGTGATAGGCCTATGGAGACCTGGGAGGAGATCTTCCCCAGTCTTACCCTGCTACTTGCCATTGTCCTCAGGGAATCTGGGGGACCAGCTGGGTCCCATCTTTCCCACTCCAGTAGTCTTAGGACCACAGAGAAGACGTGGGAGTAAGGAGAAACCTGGGAAAGAGGGAGCCCCCCAACCATATTGCTCTGACCTCTAATCCTGAACCAAGCTCTGACCCCTAGCCTTAAAACTCATGTTCAAATGCCTTCAAGGGGACGACACTGCAAACCTTCCCCTAACAGGGACAATGCAACCCACTTCCCTTGTCCAAAATGTTGAGTGCTGAGGTTCTCAGAGCTAAAGACAAAGAGTGGGAACTGGGGACAGGGAGGCTACTAAGGAGTTATGAAAGGGAGAAAAGGTTCCAGATAGATGGAGACAGTGGGGAGTGCACTCAGTGGAAAGGTATTCTGCTGCCAACTCATGTACTGCAATTCAATGCAGACACTAACTACCCAGAGCTAGTGTTGGACTCCACAGGTTTAAGGGCACAGTCCCAACAAGCCTGCCTCCACTTGAGCTGCCAGTCACAAGTGGGGTCCCCAGGACACCTGCATTTCTGCCTAACTAGCTACAAGTCCAGAGGTCTTCAAACCCCCCTCAGGTCCAATGGTTCACTAGAATGACTCACACAACTCGGAAGTGCTCTCCTGACAACTAGTGTTTTATAAAGTACATATATCAGGAACATCCAAATGAAAAGACACACAAGGAGGGTCTCAGTGCAGAGCTCCCATGCTCTCTCCCCATGGAGACACAAAGGGCATGTCACCCTCCCAGTACATCCATATGTTCACCAACCAGGAAGTTCCATGAGCTTTGGGGTACAGAGTTTTTACTGAGATTTCATACATAGGCAGGAATGAATTGTTGGCAACATGACTCGATCTCCTCTGACGGATTGGCTCAAAACCCCAATTCTGCAGTGATATGGTTGTTCTTTCTGCTGACCAGGCCTCAGCCCAAGTCACCTCATCTCTTAGCATCAACTCAGGTGTGAGCCGAGGGACTCGTAGATAACAAAGACACTCGTATTACTTGAGGTATTCCAAAGATTTAGAGTCTCCCTCTCAGGGACCAGGGACAAAAGCCAAATTGTTGAGTATACAACAGACAGAGCCCTGCATCTGAGTGAAGGGATGTGAATTACTGAAGCCCTGGGGACCAGGCCTCCTCTTCCCGTGCACCAGACTTGACCCAGCTGCAGCAGGACAGGAGTGTCCCTGTGAGTGTGAGTGTAAGTGAGGGTGAGTGCGGTGGAAGCACAGCTTCTCCATGCCCAGACTGCAATGCTTCCCACTGGCATCCGTGGATCTGTCTGTCACCTGTCTGTATGTAGCCCAGGCAGGGGAAGATAGGTATGAGAGGGGAAAAGAGTGTGGAATGGTGGGAAGAGGATTGGTGAATCCATTCTCCACACTTCAGCCTGAGGGGACTTTTATTTCACTCATTTCTGGTCATTCTCTCCCATACCGTCCAGCCACGAGGCTCCCTTCCCCCCTCCCCAGACCAAATAGGGCAGCTATTTCCAACCTCCCACACTGGGTTAATTGCTCTTTCTTGGCTTTGCCAAAGCACCCTCCACGGCCCCCAGCCAGTCAGCTTCGTCTATTGTAGTGATCTTATTGTCTCTTTTGATTCCCCTGCCCTGTCCAACCCAGATGACAAGCTCTCTGAGGGAAGAGTCTGTGCCTGTCTTCTCTGCTGTATCCTCATGCCCAAGCACATCACCTGGCACCTAGATGTCCCTCGATAAATATTTGTTGCTTAGTGACGGCAGGAACAGAAATCACATGAAAGGAGGTCTCAGCTCAGAGAGGAAGGGCTGTGACCCTCTAACCATGAAGTGACTTGGCCAAGGCCACTCAGCCAACAAGTGTTCCCATAGCCTGGCCTGTCTAGACTGGGCCCTCTCTGGAGCCCTATTCCTCCTCTGCCCAGAATCGTACAAACAGAATGGGGAAGACAAGAAAGGTAATTGTCGGAGCAGAAGCCAGGAAGACAGAGAGGAGAGGGGATTGGCAAAACAGTACTGGACAGCGTCCCAAAGCTCTTTTCTTGCTGCCTAGTGCTGAGGTCTCTGTCTTCCCAGGGTGCAGCTCTGAAATCTGACTCCACCCTTATAAAAGAGGGTCCGTGCCCTGCCTCTTTGTAACAAACCCTAACTCCACCTCTTTATTGATAGGCTCTGGCTCCACCTTCTGGACTACCCCTCGTCTGAAGAAATGCCCTGGCTCCGCCCCTTCCTGGTAATAGGTAAGCCCCACCCCTAGTGCGTGATGCTGTCTTTGTGACCTAATGCACCGGCGTGTTTCCAGGGTGGAGCCAGAGAGGGTGGGCATTTAGGCTTTGCCGAACCCTCAACCCCCATCCGGGTGACCACAATCCCCGAAAATCCTCACGTGGGACCCCTAATATCCCAGCCCCATGACCTCGAAGGCCTTTGGCTCTAACCCCCTAAATGCCCCATGCCCCCGAGAGGCCCTACCACCCAATCCCTTAACGACTAGTGCCTCCCAAATCTTCAATCCAACCCTGTCCCAATGTGGCAACTGAGTCTTCCCGGGGGCACCTGTCTCATATTATCTGAGAACAATTCAGACTGGTCCAGAGAATGACAGAGAAGGGGATCCTCCCAAGGATTTGGGGAATCCTTGATCCAATCATGCCGCTCACCAGGAGACGTTGGGAACCCAGGACATGTCGGGATTGAGGAGATACCAGGTGATGCAGGAAGCTGAGGAGGAGGAGGAGGAGGAGGCGAGAGTGGAGGCGGGGTTCTGCGGAGGATGAACCTAGCCGCTTCCGGTTGGTGGGGAAGGGGCGGGGAGGGCGCGAGTTCTCTGGGGCGGGAGAAGCGGGAGGGGAGGGGCCTCTTAGGGGGCGTGGACTGGAGGAACCGCCTCTAAAAACCGCCTGTAAAGCGCCAGTAAAGCGCCTCTAACCGCCTCTAAAAGGGCAGAGCCTCTAAAGACCGCCTGTAAACCGCCTCTAACCGCCTCTAAAAGGGCGGAGCCTTCCACGAGAGGGTAGAAGCGCCCAAGGGGCGGAGTCAGTGGGGTCAGCCCCGCCCCGCCCTGCCTTCTTTTTCCAGGATCGGCTGGGGCTGTTTCTACATTTTCCCCTGGCTGCACATGTGGTGGAGGGAGCGGAGGCGAAGGGCTTGGGATACCGCGCACCCGCCCAGGGCATGGACGAGGCTCAGTCCGGGAGAACCGGTCGCGGGGAAGCCGGGAGCCCCCGCCCCGCCTCATTCCTGTGTCGGGTCCCCACACAGCTCAGCGCACCCTCGGGAGCAGAAGCTGGAGCTTCTGCGGGGCCTGATGAGCTGTTTGTCAAGCGGACTGGGCACTGCTCTCCAGGGCTCCGGTCGCATCATCCCCCACCGCACCCCTGCTGCCGCTGCCTAGCCAGCTGGTGAGTTAAAGATGTAAACCGAAGCCACCGTCCTGCCCTCCTGATTCTGCCGCCGCTGCTGCCATTCGGGCTGGGAGCCATTCTCCATGCCGGCTGTTTCCATATCAACAGGGCCTCTCTCCCTGATAAGGGGTCCATCCGTGTCCAGGCTCCCATTATTCCTAAGGGCCCCTCATCAGAGTCAGGCCTCCCCTTACTACCAGTGATTGCCTTCCACCACCTAAGCCCCCCGCCCCAACACACACACACACTCGTCTCTGTGAGTGGCCTGTATGGAGGGAGCTAAATAATCCTGGCTTTATCTTCCTCCCAGCCTTGTCCCCACGTCCATAAATCCTCACAATCCCAGCACTCTGCTGCCACCTTCCTCCTGGACAGGACTTTGCCTGGTGCCTGAAGCATCTTCTCCTCCTGGGAGTGGATCGAAACTATTTCAAGCCCATAGTTGTAGGAAGTAGGCTGTGAGAGGAGGGAAAGATTCCTCGAAGCTGCCACCCTTGGCCTGCCATAGGGGAATGACTGAGAACTGTTGGAGGTCTTTCCTACAGTTAACACCCCAGCTTCTGGCTCCTTCAGTTGGATCCCGAGTTGAAAGATACTGGGCATCAGGGACTTCCCTGATGGTCCAGTGGATAAGACTCCATGCTCCCACTGCAGGGGGTATGCGTTCTATCCCTGGCTGGGGAATTAAGATACCGCATGCCGCGCGGCACAGCCAAAAGGTCAAACTAAAAGGGTACATAGATACTTGGCATCAGCCCCCCGAAGTGTAACCTCCCTAGGAGAACCCAAGGGCCACTGCTCCCTACCTTTCCTTTCTGTCTTGTCACCGAGTTGGGCTGAAATCGACTAGCAACTGAAGTGATGAAGGGTCAGGGACTCCTAGTGGGTCTGCTTTCAGTTAGGGACTGGCCCCAGCACCGGGGAGGGCACCACAGAATTAAGTTAAAGGGACAGCACTCTACGATTGGTGTCTCCTGAGAGGTCTCCTCCTCTGGTCTCTGTCTCTTGGGTCCCTCTCATCAGGTGGGGGAAACACTTGCTCCCCTCCCTCATCTCTAGTTTCCTTGTGTCCCTGGGAGCTCACCAGCCCCTCTCCTCAGAAATCCCCTTTCAATTCCCAGGATAGGGAAGGCATGGCAGAAGGGGGTGTTGTAAGCCAGGTTCCCCTCATGCTATCGATAATTCTCTGACTCAGTTTGGGGCACAGGAAAATAATGGGGGAGAGGGACAGTGCTGGCTGGGCCAGGAGGGGGAAGCCCTAGAGTCCTGAGATGTGAGATATGGGAGCTGGACCTGCTTCCAAAGAACTTTCCCTTTAGCCCTGCTTGTCGAAGAGAGGGGTAGGTCTCAGCTGAGGGATGTGTAGTCACTGTGATAGGCCTATGGAGACCTGGGAGGAGATCTTCCCCAGTCTTACCCTGCTACTTGCCATTGTCCTCAGGGAATCTGGGGGACCAGCTGGGTCCCATCTTTCCCACTCCAGTAGTCTTAGGACCACAGAGAAGACGTGGGAGTAAGGAGAAACCTGGGAAAGAGGGAGCCCCCCAACCATATTGCTCTGACCTCTAATCCTGAACCAAGCTCTGACCCCTAGCCTTAAAACTCATGTTCAAATGCCTTCAAGGGGACGACACTGCAAACCTTCCCCTAACAGGGACAATGCAACCCACTTCCCTTGTCCAAAATGTTGAGTGCTGAGGTTCTCAGAGCTAAAGACAAAGAGTGGGAACTGGGGACAGGGAGGCTACTAAGGAGTTATGAAAGGGAGAAAAGGTTCCAGATAGATGGAGACAGTGGGGAGTGCACTCAGTGGAAAGGTATTCTGCTGCCAACTCATGTACTGCAATTCAATGCAGACACTAACTACCCAGAGCTAGTGTTGGACTCCACAGGTTTAAGGGCACAGTCCCAACAAGCCTGCCTCCACTTGAGCTGCCAGTCACAAGTGGGGTCCCCAGGACACCTGCATTTCTGCCTAACTAGCTACAAGTCCAGAGGTCTTCAAACCCCCCTCAGGTCCAATGGTTCACTAGAATGACTCACACAACTCGGAAGTGCTCTCCTGACAACTAGTGTTTTATAAAGTACATATATCAGGAACATCCAAATGAAAAGACACACAAGGAGGGTCTCAGTGCAGAGCTCCCATGCTCTCTCCCCATGGAGACACAAAGGGCATGTCACCCTCCCAGTACATCCATATGTTCACCAACCAGGAAGTTCCATGAGCTTTGGGGTACAGAGTTTTTACTGAGATTTCATACATAGGCAGGAATGAATTGTTGGCAACATGACTCGATCTCCTCTGACGGATTGGCTCAAAACCCCAATTCTGCAGTGATATGGTTGTTCTTTCTGCTGACCAGGCCTCAGCCCAAGTCACCTCATCTCTTAGCATCAACTCAGGTGTGAGCCGAGGGACTCGTAGATAACAAAGACACTCGTATTACTTGAGGTATTCCAAAGATTTAGAGTCTCCCTCTCAGGGACCAGGGACAAAAGCCAAATTGTTGAGTATACAACAGACAGAGCCCTGCATCTGAGTGAAGGGATGTGAATTACTGAAGCCCTGGGGACCAGGCCTCCTCTTCCCGTGCACCAGACTTGACCCAGCTGCAGCAGGACAGGAGTGTCCCTGTGAGTGTGAGTGTAAGTGAGGGTGAGTGCGGTGGAAGCACAGCTTCTCCATGCCCAGACTGCAATGCTTCCCACTGGCATCCGTGGATCTGTCTGTCACCTGTCTGTATGTAGCCCAGGCAGGGGAAGATAGGTATGAGAGGGGAAAAGAGTGTGGAATGGTGGGAAGAGGATTGGTGAATCCATTCTCCACACTTCAGCCTGAGGGGACTTTTATTTCACTCATTTCTGGTCATTCTCTCCCATACCGTCCAGCCACGAGGCTCCCTTCCCCCCTCCCCAGACCAAATAGGGCAGCTATTTCCAACCTCCCACACTGGGTTAATTGCTCTTTCTTGGCTTTGCCAAAGCACCCTCCACGGCCCCCAGCCAGTCAGCTTCGTCTATTGTAGTGATCTTATTGTCTCTTTTGATTCCCCTGCCCTGTCCAACCCAGATGACAAGCTCTCTGAGGGAAGAGTCTGTGCCTGTCTTCTCTGCTGTATCCTCATGCCCAAGCACATCACCCGGCACCTAGTAGTCCCTCGATAAATATTTGTTGCTTAGTGACGGCAGGAACAGAAATCACATGAAAGGAGGTCTCAGCTCAGAGAGGAAGGGCTGTGACCCTCTAACCATGAAGTGACTTGGCCAAGGCCACTCAGCCAACAAGTGTTCCCATAGCCTGGCCTGTCTAGACTGGGCCCTCTCTGGAGCCCTATTCCTCCTCTGCCCAGAATCGTACAAACAGAATGGGGAAGACAAGAAAGGTAATTGTCGGAGCAGAAGCCAGGAAGACAGAGAGGAGAGGGGATTGGCAAAACAGTACTGGACAGCGTCCCAAAGCTCTTTTCTTGCTGCCTAGTGCTGAGGTCTCTGTCTTCCCAGGGTGCAGCTCTGAAATCTGACTCCACCCTTATAAAAGAGGGTCCGTGCCCTGCCTCTTTGTAACAAACCCTAACTCCACCTCTTTATTGATAGGCTCTGGCTCCACCTTCTGGACTACCCCTCCTCTGAAGAAATGCCCTGGCTCCGCCCCTTCCTGGTAATAGGTAAGCCCCACCCCTAGTGCGTGATGCTGTCTTTGTGACCTAATGCACCGGCGTGTTTCCAGGGTGGAGCCAGAGAGGGTGGGCATTTAGGCTGTGCCGAACCCTCAACCCCCATCCGGGTGACCACAATCCCCGAAAATCCTCACGTGGGACCCCTAATATCCCAGCCCCATGACCTCGAAGGCCTTTGGCTCTAACCCCCTAAATGCCCCATGCCCCCGAGAGGCCCTACCACCCAATCCCTTAACGACTAGTGCCTCCCAAATCTTCAATCCAACCCTGTCCCAATGTGGCAACTGAGTCTTCCCGGGGGCACCTGTCTCATATTATCTGAGAACAATTCAGACTGGTCCAGAGAATGACAGAGAAGGGGATCCTCCCAAGGATTTGGGGAATCCTTGATCCAATCATGCCGCTCACCAGGAGACGTTGGGAACCCAGGACATGTCGGGATTGAGGAGATACCAGGTGATGCAGGAAGCTGAGGAGGAGGAGGAGGAGGAGGCGAGAGTGGAGGCGGGGTTCTTCGGAGGATGAACCTAGCCGCTTCCGGTTGGTGGGGCAGGGGCGGGGAGGGCGCGAGTTCTCTGGGGCGGGAGAAGCGGGAGGGGAGGGGCCTCTTAGGGGGCGTGGACTGGAGGAACCGCCTCTAAAAACCGCCTGTAAAGCGCCAGTAAAGCGCCTCTAACCGCCTCTAAAAGGGCAGAGCCTCTAAAGACCGCCTGTAAACCGCCTCTAACCGCCTCTAAAAGGGCGGAGCCTTCCACGAGAGGGTAGAAGCGCCCAAGGGGCGGAGTCAGTGGGGTCAGCCCCGCCCCGCCCTGCCTTCTTTTTCCAGGATCGGCTGGGGCTGTTTCTACATTTTCCCCTGGCTGCACATGTGGTGGAGGGAGCGGAGGCGAAGGGCTTGGGATACCGCGCACCCGCCCAGGGCATGGACGAGGCTCAGTCCGGGAGAACCGGTCGCGGGGAAGCCGGGAGCCCCCGCCCCGCCTCATTCCTGTGTCGGGTCCCCACACAGCTCAGCGCACCCTCGGGAGCAGAAGCTGGAGCTTCTGCGGGGCCTGATGAGCTGTTTGTCAAGCGGACTGGGCACTGCTCTCCAGGGCTCCGGTCGCATCATCCCCCACCGCACCCCTGCTGCCGCTGCCTAGCCAGCTGGTGAGTTAAAGATGTAAACCGAAGCCACCGTCCTGCCCTCCTGATTCTGCCGCCGCTGCTGCCATTCGGGCTGGGAGCCATTCTCCATGCCGGCTGTTTCCATATCAACAGGGCCTCTCTCCCTGATAAGGGGTCCATCCGTGTCCAGGCTCCCATTATTCCTAAGGGCCCCTCATCAGAGTCAGGCCTCCCCTTACTACCAGTGATTGCCTTCCACCACCTAAGCCCCCCGCCCCAACACACACACACACTCGTCTCTGTGAGTGGCCTGTATGGAGGGAGCTAAATAATCCTGGCTTTATCTTCCTCCCAGCCTTGTCCCCACGTCCATAAATCCTCACAATCCCAGCACTCTGCTGCCACCTTCCTCCTGGACAGGACTTTGCCTGGTGCCTGAAGCATCTTCTCCTCCTGGGAGTGGATCGAAACTATTTCAAGCCCATAGTTGTAGGAAGTAGGCTGTGAGAGGAGGGAAAGATTCCTCGAAGCTGCCACCCTTGGCCTGCCATAGGGGAATGACTGAGAACTGTTGGAGGTCTTTCCTACAGTTAACACCCCAGCTTCTGGCTCCTTCAGTTGGATCCCGAGTTGAAAGATACTGGGCATCAGGGACTTCCCTGATGGTCCAGTGGATAAGACTCCATGCTCCCACTGCAGGGGGTATGCGTTCTATCCCTGGCTGGGGAATTAAGATACCGCATGCCGCGCGGCACAGCCAAAAGGTCAAACTAAAAGGGTACATAGATACTTGGCATCAGCCCCCCGAAGTGTAACCTCCCTAGGAGAACCCAAGGGCCACTGCTCCCTACCTTTCCTTTCTGTCTTGTCACCGAGTTGGGCTGAAATCGACTAGCAACTGAAGTGATGAAGGGTCAGGGACTCCTAGTGGGTCTGCTTTCAGTTAGGGACTGGCCCCAGCACCGGGGAGGGCACCACAGAATTAAGTTAAAGGGACAGCACTCTACGATTGGTGTCTCCTGAGAGGTCTCCTCCTCTGGTCTCTGTCTCTTGGGTCCCTCTCATCAGGTGGGGGAAACACTTGCTCCCCTCCCTCATCTCTAGTTTCCTTGTGTCCCTGGGAGCTCACCAGCCCCTCTCCTCAGAAATCCCCTTTCAATTCCCAGGATAGGGAAGGCATGGCAGAAGGGGGTGTTGTAAGCCAGGTTCCCCTCATGCTATCGATAATTCTCTGACTCAGTTTGGGGCACAGGAAAATAATGGGGGAGAGGGACAGTGCTGGCTGGGCCAGGAGGGGGAAGCCCTAGAGTCCTGAGATGTGAGATATGGGAGCTGGACCTGCTTCCAAAGAACTTTCCCTTTAGCCCTGCTTGTCGAAGAGAGGGGTAGGTCTCAGCTGAGGGATGTGTAGTCACTGTGATAGGCCTATGGAGACCTGGGAGGAGATCTTCCCCAGTCTTACCCTGCTACTTGCCATTGTCCTCAGGGAATCTGGGGGACCAGCTGGGTCCCATCTTTCCCACTCCAGTAGTCTTAGGACCACAGAGAAGACGTGGGAGTAAGGAGAAACCTGGGAAAGAGGGAGCCCCCCAACCATATTGCTCTGACCTCTAATCCTGAACCAAGCTCTGACCCCTAGCCTTAAAACTCATGTTCAAATGCCTTCAAGGGGACGACACTGCAAACCTTCCCCTAACAGGGACAATGCAACCCACTTCCCTTGTCCAAAATGTTGAGTGCTGAGGTTCTCAGAGCTAAAGACAAAGAGTGGGAACTGGGGACAGGGAGGCTACTAAGGAGTTATGAAAGGGAGAAAAGGTTCCAGATAGATGGAGACAGTGGGGAGTGCACTCAGTGGAAAGGTATTCTGCTGCCAACTCATGTACTGCAATTCAATGCAGACACTAACTACCCAGAGCTAGTGTTGGACTCCACAGGTTTAAGGGCACAGTCCCAACAAGCCTGCCTCCACTTGAGCTGCCAGTCACAAGTGGGGTCCCCAGGACACCTGCATTTCTGCCTAACTAGCTACAAGTCCAGAGGTCTTCAAACCCCCCTCAGGTCCAATGGTTCACTAGAATGACTCACACAACTCGGAAGTGCTCTCCTGACAACTAGTGTTTTATAAAGTACATATATCAGGAACATCCAAATGAAAAGACACACAAGGAGGGTCTCAGTGCAGAGCTCCCATGCTCTCTCCCCATGGAGACACAAAGGGCATGTCACCCTCCCAGTACATCCATATGTTCACCAACCAGGAAGTTCCATGAGCTTTGGGGTACAGAGTTTTTACTGAGATTTCATACATAGGCAGGAATGAATTGTTGGCAACATGACTCGATCTCCTCTGACGGATTGGCTCAAAACCCCAATTCTGCAGTGATATGGTTGTTCTTTCTGCTGACCAGGCCTCAGCCCAAGTCACCTCATCTCTTAGCATCAACTCAGGTGTGAGCCGAGGGACTCGTAGATAACAAAGACACTCGTATTACTTGAGGTATTCCAAAGATTTAGAGTCTCCCTCTCAGGGACCAGGGACAAAAGCCAAATTGTTGAGTATACAACAGACAGAGCCCTGCATCTGAGTGAAGGGATGTGAATTACTGAAGCCCTGGGGACCAGGCCTCCTCTTCCCGTGCACCAGACTTGACCCAGCTGCAGCAGGACAGGAGTGTCCCTGTGAGTGTGAGTGTAAGTGAGGGTGAGTGCGGTGGAAGCACAGCTTCTCCATGCCCAGACTGCAATGCTTCCCACTGGCATCCGTGGATCTGTCTGTCACCTGTCTGTATGTAGCCCAGGCAGGGGAAGATAGGTATGAGAGGGGAAAAGAGTGTGGAATGGTGGGAAGAGGATTGGTGAATCCATTCTCCACACTTCAGCCTGAGGGGACTTTTATTTCACTCATTTCTGGTCATTCTCTCCCATACCGTCCAGCCACGAGGCTCCCTTCCCCCCTCCCCAGACCAAATAGGGCAGCTATTTCCAACCTCCCACACTGGGTTAATTGCTCTTTCTTGGCTTTGCCAAAGCACCCTCCACGGCCCCCAGCCAGTCAGCTTCGTCTATTGTAGTGATCTTATTGTCTCTTTTGATTCCCCTGCCCTGTCCAACCCAGATGACAAGCTCTCTGAGGGAAGAGTCTGTGCCTGTCTTCTCTGCTGTATCCTCATGCCCAAGCACATCACCTGGCACCTAGATGTCCCTCGATAAATATTTGTTGCTTAGTGACGGCAGGAACAGAAATCACATGAAAGGAGGTCTCAGCTCAGAGAGGAAGGGCTGTGACCCTCTAACCATGAAGTGACTTGGCCAAGGCCACTCAGCCAACAAGTGTTCCCATAGCCTGGCCTGTCTAGACTGGGCCCTCTCTGGAGCCCTATTCCTCCTCTGCCCAGAATCGTACAAACAGAATGGGGAAGACAAGAAAGGTAATTGTCGGAGCAGAAGCCAGGAAGACAGAGAGGAGAGGGGATTGGCAAAACAGTACTGGACAGCGTCCCAAAGCTCTTTTCTTGCTGCCTAGTGCTGAGGTCTCTGTCTTCCCAGGGTGCAGCTCTGAAATCTGACTCCACCCTTATAAAAGAGGGTCCGTGCCCTGCCTCTTTGTAACAAACCCTAACTCCACCTCTTTATTGATAGGCTCTGGCTCCACCTTCTGGACTACCCCTCCTCTGAAGAAATGCCCTGGCTCCGCCCCTTCCTGGTAATAGGTAAGCCCCACCCCTAGTGCGTGATGCTGTCTTTGTGACCTAATGCACCGGCGTGTTTCCAGGGTGGAGCCAGAGAGGGTGGGCATTTAGGCTGTGCCGAACCCTCAACCCCCATCCGGGTGACCACAATCCCCGAAAATCCTCACGTGGGACCCCTAATATCCCAGCCCCATGACCTCGAAGGCCTTTGGCTCTAACCCCCTAAATGCCCCATGCCCCCGAGAGGCCCTACCACCCAATCCCTTAACGACTAGTGCCTCCCAAATCTTCAATCCAACCCTGTCCCAATGTGGCAACTGAGTCTTCCCGGGGGCACCTGTCTCATATTATCTGAGAACAATTCAGACTGGTCCAGAGAATGACAGAGAAGGGGATCCTCCCAAGGATTTGGGGAATCCTTGATCCAATCATGCCGCTCACCAGGAGACGTTGGGAACCCAGGACATGTCGGGATTGAGGAGATACCAGGTGATGCAGGAAGCTGAGGAGGAGGAGGAGGAGGAGGCGAGAGTGGAGGCGGGGTTCTTCGGAGGATGAACCTAGCCGCTTCCGGTTGGTGGGGCAGGGGCGGGGAGGGCGCGAGTTCTCTGGGGCGGGAGAAGCGGGAGGGGAGGGGCCTCTTAGGGGGCGTGGACTTGAGGAACCGCCTCTAAAAACCGCCTGTAAAGCGCCAGTAAAGCGCCTCTAACCGCCTCTAAAAGGGCAGAGCCTCTAAAGACCGCCTGTAAACCGCCTCTAACCGCCTCTAAAAGGGCGGAGCCTTCCACGAGAGGGTAGAAGCGCCCAAGGGGCGGAGTCAGTGGGGTCAGCCCCGCCCCGCCCTGCCTTCTTTTTCCAGGATCGGCTGGGGCTGTTTCTACATTTTCCCCTGGCTGCACATGTGGTGGAGGGAGCGGAGGCGAAGGGCTTGGGATACCGCGCACCCGCCCAGGGCATGGACGAGGCTCAGTCCGGGAGAACCGGTCGCGGGGAAGCCGGGAGCCCCCGCCCCGCCTCATTCCTGTGTCGGGTCCCCACACAGCTCAGCGCACCCTCGGGAGCAGAAGCTGGAGCTTCTGCGGGGCCTGATGAGCTGTTTGTCAAGCGGACTGGGCACTGCTCTCCAGGGCTCCGGTCGCATCATCCCCCACCGCACCCCTGCTGCCGCTGCCTAGCCAGCTGGTGAGTTAAAGATGTAAACCGAAGCCACCGTCCTGCCCTCCTGATTCTGCCGCCGCTGCTGCCATTCGGGCTGGGAGCCATTCTCCATGCCGGCTGTTTCCATATCAACAGGGCCTCTCTCCCTGATAAGGGGTCCATCCGTGTCCAGGCTCCCATTATTCCTAAGGGCCCCTCATCAGAGTCAGGCCTCCCCTTACTACCAGTGATTGCCTTCCACCACCTAAGCCCCCCGCCCCAACACACACACACACTCGTCTCTGTGAGTGGCCTGTATGGAGGGAGCTAAATAATCCTGGCTTTATCTTCCTCCCAGCCTTGTCCCCACGTCCATAAATCCTCACAATCCCAGCACTCTGCTGCCACCTTCCTCCTGGACAGGACTTTGCCTGGTGCCTGAAGCATCTTCTCCTCCTGGGAGTGGATCGAAACTATTTCAAGCCCATAGTTGTAGGAAGTAGGCTGTGAGAGGAGGGAAAGATTCCTCGAAGCTGCCACCCTTGGCCTGCCATAGGGGAATGACTGAGAACTGTTGGAGGTCTTTCCTACAGTTAACACCCCAGCTTCTGGCTCCTTCAGTTGGATCCCGAGTTGAAAGATACTGGGCATCAGGGACTTCCCTGATGGTCCAGTGGATAAGACTCCATGCTCCCACTGCAGGGGGTATGCGTTCTATCCCTGGCTGGGGAATTAAGATACCGCATGCCGCGCGGCACAGCCAAAAGGTCAAACTAAAAGGGTACATAGATACTTGGCATCAGCCCCCCGAAGTGTAACCTCCCTAGGAGAACCCAAGGGCCACTGCTCCCTACCTTTCCTTTCTGTCTTGTCACCGAGTTGGGCTGAAATCGACTAGCAACTGAAGTGATGAAGGGTCAGGGACTCCTAGTGGGTCTGCTTTCAGTTAGGGACTGGCCCCAGCACCGGGGAGGGCACCACAGAATTAAGTTAAAGGGACAGCACTCTACGATTGGTGTCTCCTGAGAGGTCTCCTCCTCTGGTCTCTGTCTCTTGGGTCCCTCTCATCAGGTGGGGGAAACACTTGCTCCCCTCCCTCATCTCTAGTTTCCTTGTGTCCCTGGGAGCTCACCAGCCCCTCTCCTCAGAAATCCCCTTTCAATTCCCAGGATAGGGAAGGCATGGCAGAAGGGGGTGTTGTAAGCCAGGTTCCCCTCATGCTATCGATAATTCTCTGACTCAGTTTGGGGCACAGGAAAATAATGGGGGAGAGGGACAGTGCTGGCTGGGCCAGGAGGGGGAAGCCCTAGAGTCCTGAGATGTGAGATATGGGAGCTGGACCTGCTTCCAAAGAACTTTCCCTTTAGCCCTGCTTGTCGAAGAGAGGGGTAGGTCTCAGCTGAGGGATGTGTAGTCACTGTGATAGGCCTATGGAGACCTGGGAGGAGATCTTCCCCAGTCTTACCCTGCTACTTGCCATTGTCCTCAGGGAATCTGGGGGACCAGCTGGGTCCCATCTTTCCCACTCCAGTAGTCTTAGGACCACAGAGAAGACGTGGGAGTAAGGAGAAACCTGGGAAAGAGGGAGCCCCCCAACCATATTGCTCTGACCTCTAATCCTGAACCAAGCTCTGACCCCTAGCCTTAAAACTCATGTTCAAATGCCTTCAAGGGGACGACACTGCAAACCTTCCCCTAACAGGGACAATGCAACCCACTTCCCTTGTCCAAAATGTTGAGTGCTGAGGTTCTCAGAGCTAAAGACAAAGAGTGGGAACTGGGGACAGGGAGGCTACTAAGGAGTTATGAAAGGGAGAAAAGGTTCCAGATAGATGGAGACAGTGGGGAGTGCACTCAGTGGAAAGGTATTCTGCTGCCAACTCATGTACTGCAATTCAATGCAGACACTAACTACCCAGAGCTAGTGTTGGACTCCACAGGTTTAAGGGCACAGTCCCAACAAGCCTGCCTCCACTTGAGCTGCCAGTCACAAGTGGGGTCCCCAGGACACCTGCATTTCTGCCTAACTAGCTACAAGTCCAGAGGTCTTCAAACCCCCCTCAGGTCCAATGGTTCACTAGAATGACTCACACAACTCGGAAGTGCTCTCCTGACAACTAGTGTTTTATAAAGTACATATATCAGGAACATCCAAATGAAAAGACACACAAGGAGGGTCTCAGTGCAGAGCTCCCATGCTCTCTCCCCATGGAGACACAAAGGGCATGTCACCCTCCCAGTACATCCATATGTTCACCAACCAGGAAGTTCCATGAGCTTTGGGGTACAGAGTTTTTACTGAGATTTCATACATAGGCAGGAATGAATTGTTGGCAACATGACTCGATCTCCTCTGACGGATTGGCTCAAAACCCCAATTCTGCAGTGATATGGTTGTTCTTTCTGCTGACCAGGCCTCAGCCCAAGTCACCTCATCTCTTAGCATCAACTCAGGTGTGAGCCGAGGGACTCGTAGATAACAAAGACACTCGTATTACTTGAGGTATTCCAAAGATTTAGAGTCTCCCTCTCAGGGACCAGGGACAAAAGCCAAATTGTTGAGTATACAACAGACAGAGCCCTGCATCTGAGTGAAGGGATGTGAATTACTGAAGCCCTGGGGACCAGGCCTCCTCTTCCCGTGCACCAGACTTGACCCAGCTGCAGCAGGACAGGAGTGTCCCTGTGAGTGTGAGTGTAAGTGAGGGTGAGTGCGGTGGAAGCACAGCTTCTCCATGCCCAGACTGCAATGCTTCCCACTGGCATCCGTGGATCTGTCTGTCACCTGTCTGTCTGTAGCCCAGGCAGGGGAAGATAGGTATGAGAGGGGAAAAGAGTGTGGAATGGTGGGAAGAGGATTGGTGAATCCATTCTCCACACTTCAGCCTGAGGGGACTTTTATTTCACTCATTTCTGGTCATTCTCTCCCATACCGTCCAGCCACGAGGCTCCCTTCCCCCCTCCCCAGACCAAATAGGGCAGCTATTTCCAACCTCCCACACTGGGTTAATTGCTCTTTCTTGGCTTTGCCAAAGCACCCTCCACGGCCCCCAGCCAGTCAGCTTCGTCTATTGTAGTGATCTTATTGTCTCTTTTGATTCCCCTGCCCTGTCCAACCCAGATGACAAGCTCTCTGAGGGAAGAGTCTGTGCCTGTCTTCTCTGCTGTATCCTCATGCCCAAGCACATCACCCGGCACCTAGTAGTCCCTCGATAAATATTTGTTGCTTAGTGACGGCAGGAACAGAAATCACATGAAAGGAGGTCTCAGCTCAGAGAGGAAGGGCTGTGACCCTCTAACCATGAAGTGACTTGGCCAAGGCCACTCAGCCAACAAGTGTTCCCATAGCCTGGCCTGTCTAGACTGGGCCCTCTCTGGAGCCCTATTCCTCCTCTGCCCAGAATCGTACAAACAGAATGGGGAAGACAAGAAAGGTAATTGTCGGAGCAGAAGCCAGGAAGACAGAGAGGAGAGGGGATTGGCAAAACAGTACTGGACAGCGTCCCAAAGCTCTTTTCTTGCTGCCTAGTGCTGAGGTCTCTGTCTTCCCAGGGTGCAGCTCTGAAATCTGACTCCACCCTTATAAAAGAGGGTCCGTGCCCTGCCTCTTTGTAACAAACCCTAACTCCACCTCTTTATTGATAGGCTCTGGCTCCACCTTCTGGACTACCCCTCCTCTGAAGAAATGCCCTGGCTCCGCCCCTTCCTGGTAATAGGTAAGCCCCACCCCTAGTGCGTGATGCTGTCTTTGTGACCTAATGCACCGGCGTGTTTCCAGGGTGGAGCCAGAGAGGGTGGGCATTTAGGCTGTGCCGAACCCTCAACCCCCATCCGGGTGACCACAATCCCCGAAAATCCTCACGTGGGACCCCTAATATCCCAGCCCCATGACCTCGAAGGCCTTTGGCTCTAACCCCCTAAATGCCCCATGCCCCCGAGAGGCCCTACCACCCAATCCCTTAACGACTAGTGCCTCCCAAATCTTCAATCCAACCCTGTCCCAATGTGGCAACTGAGTCTTCCCGGGGGCACCTGTCTCATATTATCTGAGAACAATTCAGACTGGTCCAGAGAATGACAGAGAAGGGGATCCTCCCAAGGATTTGGGGAATCCTTGATCCAATCATGCCGCTCACCAGGAGACGTTGGGAACCCAGGACATGTCGGGATTGAGGAGATACCAGGTGATGCAGGAAGCTGAGGAGGAGGAGGAGGAGGAGGCGAGAGTGGAGGCGGGGTTCTGCGGAGGATGAACCTAGCCGCTTCCGGTTGGTGGGGCAGGGGCGGGGAGGGCGCGAGTTCTCTGGGGCGGGAGAAGCGGGAGGGGAGGGGCCTCTTAGGGGGCGTGGACTGGAGGAACCGCCTCTAAAAACCGCCTGTAAAGCGCCAGTAAAGCGCCTCTAACCGCCTCTAAAAGGGCAGAGCCTCTAAAGACCGCCTGTAAACCGCCTCTAACCGCCTCTAAAAGGGCGGAGCCTTCCACGAGAGGGTAGAAGCGCCCAAGGGGCGGAGTCAGTGGGGTCAGCCCCGCCCCGCCCTGCCTTCTTTTTCCAGGATCGGCTGGGGCTGTTTCTACATTTTCCCCTGGCTGCACATGTGGTGGAGGGAGCGGAGGCGAAGGGCTTGGGATACCGCGCACCCGCCCAGGGCATGGACGAGGCTCAGTCCGGGAGAACCGGTCGCGGGGAAGCCGGGAGCCCCCGCCCCGCCTCATTCCTGTGTCGGGTCCCCACACAGCTCAGCGCACCCTCGGGAGCAGAAGCTGGAGCTTCTGCGGGGCCTGATGAGCTGTTTGTCAAGCGGACTGGGCACTGCTCTCCAGGGCTCCGGTCGCATCATCCCCCACCGCACCCCTGCTGCCGCTGCCTAGCCAGCTGGTGAGTTAAAGATGTAAACCGAAGCCACCGTCCTGCCCTCCTGATTCTGCCGCCGCTGCTGCCATTCGGGCTGGGAGCCATTCTCCATGCCGGCTGTTTCCATATCAACAGGGCCTCTCTCCCTGATAAGGGGTCCATCCGTGTCCAGGCTCCCATTATTCCTAAGGGCCCCTCATCAGAGTCAGGCCTCCCCTTACTACCAGTGATTGCCTTCCACCACCTAAGCCCCCCGCCCCAACACACACACACACTCGTCTCTGTGAGTGGCCTGTATGGAGGGAGCTAAATAATCCTGGCTTTATCTTCCTCCCAGCCTTGTCCCCACGTCCATAAATCCTCACAATCCCAGCACTCTGCTGCCACCTTCCTCCTGGACAGGACTTTGCCTGGTGCCTGAAGCATCTTCTCCTCCTGGGAGTGGATCGAAACTATTTCAAGCCCATAGTTGTAGGATGTAGGCTGTGAGAGGAGGGAAAGATTCCTCGAAGCTGCCACCCTTGGCCTGCCATAGGGGAATGACTGAGAACTGTTGGAGGTCTTTCCTACAGTTAACACCCCAGCTTCTGGCTCCTTCAGTTGGATCCCGAGTTGAAAGATACTGGGCATCAGGGACTTCCCTGATGGTCCAGTGGATAAGACTCCATGCTCCCACTGCAGGGGGTATGCGTTCTATCCCTGGCTGGGGAATTAAGATACCGCATGCCGCGCGGCACAGCCAAAAGGTCAAACTAAAAGGGTACATAGATACTTGGCATCAGCCCCCCGAAGTGTAACCTCCCTAGGAGAACCCAAGGGCCACTGCTCCCTACCTTTCCTTTCTGTCTTGTCACCGAGTTGGGCTGAAATCGACTAGCAACTGAAGTGATGAAGGGTCAGGGACTCCTAGTGGGTCTGCTTTCAGTTAGGGACTGGCCCCAGCACCGGGGAGGGCACCACAGAATTAAGTTAAAGGGACAGCACTCTACGATTGGTGTCTCCTGAGAGGTCTCCTCCTCTGGTCTCTGTCTCTTGGGTCCCTCTCATCAGGTGGGGGAAACACTTGCTCCCCTCCCTCATCTCTAGTTTCCTTGTGTCCCTGGGAGCTCACCAGCCCCTCTCCTCAGAAATGCCCTTTCAATTCCCAGGATAGGGAAGGCATGGCAGAAGGGGGTGTTGTAAGCCAGGTTCCCCTCATGCTATCGATAATTCTCTGACTCAGTTTGGGGCACAGGAAAATAATGGGGGAGAGGGACAGTGCTGGCTGGGCCAGGAGGGGGAAGCCCTAGAGTCCTGAGATGTGAGATATGGGAGCTGGACCTGCTTCCAAAGAACTTTCCCTTTAGCCCTGCTTGTCGAAGAGAGGGGTAGGTCTCAGCTGAGGGATGTGTAGTCACTGTGATAGGCCTATGGAGACCTGGGAGGAGATCTTCCCCAGTCTTACCCTGCTACTTGCCATTGTCCTCAGGGAATCTGGGGGACCAGCTGGGTCCCATCTTTCCCACTCCAGTAGTCTTAGGACCACAGAGAAGACGTGGGAGTAAGGAGAAACCTGGGAAAGAGGGAGCCCCCCAACCATATTGCTCTGACCTCTAATCCTGAACCAAGCTCTGACCCCTAGCCTTAAAACTCATGTTCAAATGCCTTCAAGGGGACGACACTGCAAACCTTCCCCTAACAGGGACAATGCAACCCACTTCCCTTGTCCAAAATGTTGAGTGCTGAGGTTCTCAGAGCTAAAGACAAAGAGTGGGAACTGGGGACAGGGAGGCTACTAAGGAGTTATGAAAGGGAGAAAAGGTTCCAGATAGATGGAGACAGTGGGGAGTGCACTCAGTGGAAAGGTATTCTGCTGCCAACTCATGTACTGCAATTCAATGCAGACACTAACTACCCAGAGCTAGTGTTGGACTCCACAGGTTTAAGGGCACAGTCCCAACAAGCCTGCCTCCACTTGAGCTGCCAGTCACAAGTGGGGTCCCCAGGACACCTGCATTTCTGCCTAACTAGCTACAAGTCCAGAGGTCTTCAAACCCCCCTCAGGTCCAATGGTTCACTAGAATGACTCACACAACTCGGAAGTGCTCTCCTGACAACTAGTGTTTTATAAAGTACATATATCAGGAACATCCAAATGAAAAGACACACAAGGAGGGTCTCAGTGCAGAGCTCCCATGCTCTCTCCCCATGGAGACACAAAGGGCATGTCACCCTCCCAGTACATCCATATGTTCACCAACCAGGAAGTTCCATGAGCTTTGGGGTACAGAGTTTTTACTGAGATTTCATACATAGGCAGGAATGAATTGTTGGCAACATGACTCGATCTCCTCTGACGGATTGGCTCAAAACCCCAATTCTGCAGTGATATGGTTGTTCTTTCTGCTGACCAGGCCTCAGCCCAAGTCACCTCATCTCTTAGCATCAACTCAGGTGTGAGCCGAGGGACTCGTAGATAACAAAGACACTCGTATTACTTGAGGTATTCCAAAGATTTAGAGTCTCCCTCTCAGGGACCAGGGACAAAAGCCAAATTGTTGAGTATACAACAGACAGAGCCCTGCATCTGAGTGAAGGGATGTGAATTACTGAAGCCCTGGGGACCAGGCCTCCTCTTCCCGTGCACCAGACTTGACCCAGCTGCAGCAGGACAGGAGTGTCCCTGTGAGTGTGAGTGTAAGTGAGGGTGAGTGCGGTGGAAGCACAGCTTCTCCATGCCCAGACTGCAATGCTTCCCACTGGCATCCGTGGATCTGTCTGTCACCTGTCTGTCTGTAGCCCAGGCAGGGGAAGATAGGTATGAGAGGGGAAAAGAGTGTGGAATGGTGGGAAGAGGATTGGTGAATCCATTCTCCACACTTCAGCCTGAGGGGACTTTTATTTCACTCATTTCTGGTCATTCTCTCCCATACCGTCCAGCCACGAGGCTCCCTTCCCCCCTCCCCAGACCAAATAGGGCAGCTATTTCCAACCTCCCACACTGGGTTAATTGCTCTTTCTTGGCTTTGCCAAAGCACCCTCCACGGCCCCCAGCCAGTCAGCTTCGTCTATTGTAGTGATCTTATTGTCTCTTTTGATTCCCCTGCCCTGTCCAACCCAGATGACAAGCTCTCTGAGGGAAGAGTCTGTGCCTGTCTTCTCTGCTGTATCCTCATGCCCAAGCACATCACCTGGCACCTAGATGTCCCTCGATAAATATTTGTTGCTTAGTGACGGCAGGAACAGAAATCACATGAAAGGAGGTCTCAGCTCAGAGAGGAAGGGCTGTGACCCTCTAACCATGAAGTGACTTGGCCAAGGCCACTCAGCCAACAAGTGTTCCCATAGCCTGGCCTGTCTAGACTGGGCCCTCTCTGGAGCCCTATTCCTCCTCTGCCCAGAATCGTACAAACAGAATGGGGAAGACAAGAAAGGTAATTGTCGGAGCAGAAGCCAGGAAGACAGAGAGGAGAGGGGATTGGCAAAACAGTACTGGACAGCGTCCCAAAGCTCTTTTCTTGCTGCCTAGTGCTGAGGTCTCTGTCTTCCCAGGGTGCAGCTCTGAAATCTGACTCCACCCTTATAAAAGAGGGTCCGTGCCCTGCCTCTTTGTAACAAACCCTAACTCCACCTCTTTATTGATAGGCTCTGGCTCCACCTTCTGGACTACCCCTCGTCTGAAGAAATGCCCTGGCTCCGCCCCTTCCTGGTAATAGGTAAGCCCCACCCCTAGTGCGTGATGCTGTCTTTGTGACCTAATGCACCGGCGTGTTTCCAGGGTGGAGCCAGAGAGGGTGGGCATTTAGGCTTTGCCGAACCCTCAACCCCCATCCGGGTGACCACAATCCCCGAAAATCCTCACGTGGGACCCCTAATATCCCAGCCCCATGACCTCGAAGGCCTTTGGCTCTAACCCCCTAAATGCCCCATGCCCCCGAGAGGCCCTACCACCCAATCCCTTAACGACTAGTGCCTCCCAAATCTTCAATCCAACCCTGTCCCAATGTGGCAACTGAGTCTTCCCGGGGGCACCTGTCTCATATTATCTGAGAACAATTCAGACTGGTCCAGAGAATGACAGAGAAGGGGATCCTCCCAAGGATTTGGGGAATCCTTGATCCAATCATGCCGCTCACCAGGAGACGTTGGGAACCCAGGACATGTCGGGATTGAGGAGATACCAGGTGATGCAGGAAGCTGAGGAGGAGGAGGAGGAGGAGGCGAGAGTGGAGGCGGGGTTCTGCGGAGGATGAACCTAGCCGCTTCCGGTTGGTGGGGAAGGGGCGGGGAGGGCGCGAGTTCTCTGGGGCGGGAGAAGCGGGAGGGGAGGGGCCTCTTAGGGGGCGTGGACTGGAGGAACCGCCTCTAAAAACCGCCTGTAAAGCGCCAGTAAAGCGCCTCTAACCGCCTCTAAAAGGGCAGAGCCTCTAAAGACCGCCTGTAAACCGCCTCTAACCGCCTCTAAAAGGGCGGAGCCTTCCACGAGAGGGTAGAAGCGCCCAAGGGGCGGAGTCAGTGGGGTCAGCCCCGCCCCGCCCTGCCTTCTTTTTCCAGGATCGGCTGGGGCTGTTTCTACATTTTCCCCTGGCTGCACATGTGGTGGAGGGAGCGGAGGCGAAGGGCTTGGGATACCGCGCACCCGCCCAGGGCATGGACGAGGCTCAGTCCGGGAGAACCGGTCGCGGGGAAGCCGGGAGCCCCCGCCCCGCCTCATTCCTGTGTCGGGTCCCCACACAGCTCAGCGCACCCTCGGGAGCAGAAGCTGGAGCTTCTGCGGGGCCTGATGAGCTGTTTGTCAAGCGGACTGGGCACTGCTCTCCAGGGCTCCGGTCGCATCATCCCCCACCGCACCCCTGCTGCCGCTGCCTAGCCAGCTGGTGAGTTAAAGATGTAAACCGAAGCCACCGTCCTGCCCTCCTGATTCTGCCGCCGCTGCTGCCATTCGGGCTGGGAGCCATTCTCCATGCCGGCTGTTTCCATATCAACAGGGCCTCTCTCCCTGATAAGGGGTCCATCCGTGTCCAGGCTCCCATTATTCCTAAGGGCCCCTCATCAGAGTCAGGCCTCCCCTTACTACCAGTGATTGCCTTCCACCACCTAAGCCCCCCGCCCCAACACACACACACACTCGTCTCTGTGAGTGGCCTGTATGGAGGGAGCTAAATAATCCTGGCTTTATCTTCCTCCCAGCCTTGTCCCCACGTCCATAAATCCTCACAATCCCAGCACTCTGCTGCCACCTTCCTCCTGGACAGGACTTTGCCTGGTGCCTGAAGCATCTTCTCCTCCTGGGAGTGGATCGAAACTATTTCAAGCCCATAGTTGTAGGAAGTAGGCTGTGAGAGGAGGGAAAGATTCCTCGAAGCTGCCACCCTTGGCCTGCCATAGGGGAATGACTGAGAACTGTTGGAGGTCTTTCCTACAGTTAACACCCCAGCTTCTGGCTCCTTCAGTTGGATCCCGAGTTGAAAGATACTGGGCATCAGGGACTTCCCTGATGGTCCAGTGGATAAGACTCCATGCTCCCACTGCAGGGGGTATGCGTTCTATCCCTGGCTGGGGAATTAAGATACCGCATGCCGCGCGGCACAGCCAAAAGGTCAAACTAAAAGGGTACATAGATACTTGGCATCAGCCCCCCGAAGTGTAACCTCCCTAGGAGAACCCAAGGGCCACTGCTCCCTACCTTTCCTTTCTGTCTTGTCACCGAGTTGGGCTGAAATCGACTAGCAACTGAAGTGATGAAGGGTCAGGGACTCCTAGTGGGTCTGCTTTCAGTTAGGGACTGGCCCCAGCACCGGGGAGGGCACCACAGAATTAAGTTAAAGGGACAGCACTCTACGATTGGTGTCTCCTGAGAGGTCTCCTCCTCTGGTCTCTGTCTCTTGGGTCCCTCTCATCAGGTGGGGGAAACACTTGCTCCCCTCCCTCATCTCTAGTTTCCTTGTGTCCCTGGGAGCTCACCAGCCCCTCTCCTCAGAAATCCCCTTTCAATTCCCAGGATAGGGAAGGCATGGCAGAAGGGGGTGTTGTAAGCCAGGTTCCCCTCATGCTATCGATAATTCTCTGACTCAGTTTGGGGCACAGGAAAATAATGGGGGAGAGGGACAGTGCTGGCTGGGCCAGGAGGGGGAAGCCCTAGAGTCCTGAGATGTGAGATATGGGAGCTGGACCTGCTTCCAAAGAACTTTCCCTTTAGCCCTGCTTGTCGAAGAGAGGGGTAGGTCTCAGCTGAGGGATGTGTAGTCACTGTGATAGGCCTATGGAGACCTGGGAGGAGATCTTCCCCAGTCTTACCCTGCTACTTGCCATTGTCCTCAGGGAATCTGGGGGACCAGCTGGGTCCCATCTTTCCCACTCCAGTAGTCTTAGGACCACAGAGAAGACGTGGGAGTAAGGAGAAACCTGGGAAAGAGGGAGCCCCCCAACCATATTGCTCTGACCTCTAATCCTGAACCAAGCTCTGACCCCTAGCCTTAAAACTCATGTTCAAATGCCTTCAAGGGGACGACACTGCAAACCTTCCCCTAACAGGGACAATGCAACCCACTTCCCTTGTCCAAAATGTTGAGTGCTGAGGTTCTCAGAGCTAAAGACAAAGAGTGGGAACTGGGGACAGGGAGGCTACTAAGGAGTTATGAAAGGGAGAAAAGGTTCCAGATAGATGGAGACAGTGGGGAGTGCACTCAGTGGAAAGGTATTCTGCTGCCAACTCATGTACTGCAATTCAATGCAGACACTAACTACCCAGAGCTAGTGTTGGACTCCACAGGTTTAAGGGCACAGTCCCAACAAGCCTGCCTCCACTTGAGCTGCCAGTCACAAGTGGGGTCCCCAGGACACCTGCATTTCTGCCTAACTAGCTACAAGTCCAGAGGTCTTCAAACCCCCCTCAGGTCCAATGGTTCACTAGAATGACTCACACAACTCGGAAGTGCTCTCCTGACAACTAGTGTTTTATAAAGTACATATATCAGGAACATCCAAATGAAAAGACACACAAGGAGGGTCTCAGTGCAGAGCTCCCATGCTCTCTCCCCATGGAGACACAAAGGGCATGTCACCCTCCCAGTACATCCATATGTTCACCAACCAGGAAGTTCCATGAGCTTTGGGGTACAGAGTTTTTACTGAGATTTCATACATAGGCAGGAATGAATTGTTGGCAACATGACTCGATCTCCTCTGACGGATTGGCTCAAAACCCCAATTCTGCAGTGATATGGTTGTTCTTTCTGCTGACCAGGCCTCAGCCCAAGTCACCTCATCTCTTAGCATCAACTCAGGTGTGAGCCGAGGGACTCGTAGATAACAAAGACACTCGTATTACTTGAGGTATTCCAAAGATTTAGAGTCTCCCTCTCAGGGACCAGGGACAAAAGCCAAATTGTTGAGTATACAACAGACAGAGCCCTGCATCTGAGTGAAGGGATGTGAATTACTGAAGCCCTGGGGACCAGGCCTCCTCTTCCCGTGCACCAGACTTGACCCAGCTGCAGCAGGACAGGAGTGTCCCTGTGAGTGTGAGTGTAAGTGAGGGTGAGTGCGGTGGAAGCACAGGTTCTCCATGCCCAGACTGCAATGCTTCCCACTGGCATCCGTGGATCTGTCTGTCACCTGTCTGTATGTAGCCCAGGCAGGGGAAGATAGGTATGAGAGGGGAAAAGAGTGTGGAATGGTGGGAAGAGGATTGGTGAATCCATTCTCCACACTTCAGCCTGAGGGGACTTTTATTTCACTCATTTCTGGTCATTCTCTCCCATACCGTCCAGCCACGAGGCTCCCTTCCCCCCTCCCCAGACCAAATAGGGCAGCTATTTCCAACCTCCCACACTGGGTTAATTGCTCTTTCTTGGCTTTGCCAAAGCACCCTCCACGGCCCCCAGCCAGTCAGCTTCGTCTATTGTAGTGATCTTATTGTCTCTTTTGATTCCCCTGCCCTGTCCAACCCAGATGACAAGCTCTCTGAGGGAAGAGTCTGTGCCTGTCTTCTCTGCTGTATCCTCATGCCCAAGCACATCACCCGGCACCTAGTAGTCCCTCGATAAATATTTGTTGCTTAGTGACGGCAGGAACAGAAATCACATGAAAGGAGGTCTCAGCTCAGAGAGGAAGGGCTGTGACCCTCTAACCATGAAGTGACTTGGCCAAGGCCACTCAGCCAACAAGTGTTCCCATAGCCTGGCCTGTCTAGACTGGGCCCTCTCTGGAGCCCTATTCCTCCTCTGCCCAGAATCGTACAAACAGAATGGGGAAGACAAGAAAGGTAATTGTCGGAGCAGAAGCCAGGAAGACAGAGAGGAGAGGGGATTGGCAAAACAGTACTGGACAGCGTCCCAAAGCTCTTTTCTTGCTGCCTAGTGCTGAGGTCTCTGTCTTCCCAGGGTGCAGCTCTGAAATCTGACTCCACCCTTATAAAAGAGGGTCCGTGCCCTGCCTCTTTGTAACAAACCCTAACTCCACCTCTTTATTGATAGGCTCTGGCTCCACCTTCTGGACTACCCCTCCTCTGAAGAAATGCCCTGGCTCCGCCCCTTCCTGGTAATAGGTAAGCCCCACCCCTAGTGCGTGATGCTGTCTTTGTGACCTAATGCACCGGCGTGTTTCCAGGGTGGAGCCAGAGAGGGTGGGCATTTAGGCTGTGCCGAACCCTCAACCCCCATCCGGGTGACCACAATCCCCGAAAATCCTCACGTGGGACCCCTAATATCCCAGCCCCATGACCTCGAAGGCCTTTGGCTCTAACCCCCTAAATGCCCCATGCCCCCGAGAGGCCCTACCACCCAATCCCTTAACGACTAGTGCCTCCCAAATCTTCAATCCAACCCTGTCCCAATGTGGCAACTGAGTCTTCCCGGGGGCACCTGTCTCATATTATCTGAGAACAATTCAGACTGGTCCAGAGAATGACAGAGAAGGGGATCCTCCCAAGGATTTGGGGAATCCTTGATCCAATCATGCCGCTCACCAGGAGACGTTGGGAACCCAGGACATGTCGGGATTGAGGAGATACCAGGTGATGCAGGAAGCTGAGGAGGAGGAGGAGGAGGAGGCGAGAGTGGAGGCGGGGTTCTTCGGAGGATGAACCTAGCCGCTTCCGGTTGGTGGGGCAGGGGCGGGGAGGGCGCGAGTTCTCTGGGGCGGGAGAAGCGGGAGGGGAGGGGCCTCTTAGGGGGCGTGGACTGGAGGAACCGCCTCTAAAAACCGCCTGTAAAGCGCCAGTAAAGCGCCTCTAACCGCCTCTAAAAGGGCAGAGCCTCTAAAGACCGCCTGTAAACCGCCTCTAACCGCCTCTAAAAGGGCGGAGCCTTCCACGAGAGGGTAGAAGCGCCCAAGGGGCGGAGTCAGTGGGGTCAGCCCCGCCCCGCCCTGCCTTCTTTTTCCAGGATCGGCTGGGGCTGTTTCTACATTTTCCCCTGGCTGCACATGTGGTGGAGGGAGCGGAGGCGAAGGGCTTGGGATACCGCGCACCCGCCCAGGGCATGGACGAGGCTCAGTCCGGGAGAACCGGTCGCGGGGAAGCCGGGAGCCCCCGCCCCGCCTCATTCCTGTGTCGGGTCCCCACACAGCTCAGCGCACCCTCGGGAGCAGAAGCTGGAGCTTCTGCGGGGCCTGATGAGCTGTTTGTCAAGCGGACTGGGCACTGCTCTCCAGGGCTCCGGTCGCATCATCCCCCACCGCACCCCTGCTGCCGCTGCCTAGCCAGCTGGTGAGTTAAAGATGTAAACCGAAGCCACCGTCCTGCCCTCCTGATTCTGCCGCCGCTGCTGCCATTCGGGCTGGGAGCCATTCTCCATGCCGGCTGTTTCCATATCAACAGGGCCTCTCTCCCTGATAAGGGGTCCATCCGTGTCCAGGCTCCCATTATTCCTAAGGGCCCCTCATCAGAGTCAGGCCTCCCCTTACTACCAGTGATTGCCTTCCACCACCTAAGCCCCCCGCCCCAACACACACACACACTCGTCTCTGTGAGTGGCCTGTATGGAGGGAGCTAAATAATCCTGGCTTTATCTTCCTCCCAGCCTTGTCCCCACGTCCATAAATCCTCACAATCCCAGCACTCTGCTGCCACCTTCCTCCTGGACAGGACTTTGCCTGGTGCCTGAAGCATCTTCTCCTCCTGGGAGTGGATCGAAACTATTTCAAGCCCATAGTTGTAGGAAGTAGGCTGTGAGAGGAGGGAAAGATTCCTCGAAGCTGCCACCCTTGGCCTGCCATAGGGGAATGACTGAGAACTGTTGGAGGTCTTTCCTACAGTTAACACCCCAGCTTCTGGCTCCTTCAGTTGGATCCCGAGTTGAAAGATACTGGGCATCAGGGACTTCCCTGATGGTCCAGTGGATAAGACTCCATGCTCCCACTGCAGGGGGTATGCGTTCTATCCCTGGCTGGGGAATTAAGATACCGCATGCCGCGCGGCACAGCCAAAAGGTCAAACTAAAAGGGTACATAGATACTTGGCATCAGCCCCCCGAAGTGTAACCTCCCTAGGAGAACCCAAGGGCCACTGCTCCCTACCTTTCCTTTCTGTCTTGTCACCGAGTTGGGCTGAAATCGACTAGCAACTGAAGTGATGAAGGGTCAGGGACTCCTAGTGGGTCTGCTTTCAGTTAGGGACTGGCCCCAGCACCGGGGAGGGCACCACAGAATTAAGTTAAAGGGACAGCACTCTACGATTGGTGTCTCCTGAGAGGTCTCCTCCTCTGGTCTCTGTCTCTTGGGTCCCTCTCATCAGGTGGGGGAAACACTTGCTCCCCTCCCTCATCTCTAGTTTCCTTGTGTCCCTGGGAGCTCACCAGCCCCTCTCCTCAGAAATCCCCTTTCAATTCCCAGGATAGGGAAGGCATGGCAGAAGGGGGTGTTGTAAGCCAGGTTCCCCTCATGCTATCGATAATTCTCTGACTCAGTTTGGGGCACAGGAAAATAATGGGGGAGAGGGACAGTGCTGGCTGGGCCAGGAGGGGGAAGCCCTAGAGTCCTGAGATGTGAGATATGGGAGCTGGACCTGCTTCCAAAGAACTTTCCCTTTAGCCCTGCTTGTCGAAGAGAGGGGTAGGTCTCAGCTGAGGGATGTGTAGTCACTGTGATAGGCCTATGGAGACCTGGGAGGAGATCTTCCCCAGTCTTACCCTGCTACTTGCCATTGTCCTCAGGGAATCTGGGGGACCAGCTGGGTCCCATCTTTCCCACTCCAGTAGTCTTAGGACCACAGAGAAGACGTGGGAGTAAGGAGAAACCTGGGAAAGAGGGAGCCCCCCAACCATATTGCTCTGACCTCTAATCCTGAACCAAGCTCTGACCCCTAGCCTTAAAACTCATGTTCAAATGCCTTCAAGGGGACGACACTGCAAACCTTCCCCTAACAGGGACAATGCAACCCACTTCCCTTGTCCAAAATGTTGAGTGCTGAGGTTCTCAGAGCTAAAGACAAAGAGTGGGAACTGGGGACAGGGAGGCTACTAAGGAGTTATGAAAGGGAGAAAAGGTTCCAGATAGATGGAGACAGTGGGGAGTGCACTCAGTGGAAAGGTATTCTGCTGCCAACTCATGTACTGCAATTCAATGCAGACACTAACTACCCAGAGCTAGTGTTGGACTCCACAGGTTTAAGGGCACAGTCCCAACAAGCCTGCCTCCACTTGAGCTGCCAGTCACAAGTGGGGTCCCCAGGACACCTGCATTTCTGCCTAACTAGCTACAAGTCCAGAGGTCTTCAAACCCCCCTCAGGTCCAATGGTTCACTAGAATGACTCACACAACTCGGAAGTGCTCTCCTGACAACTAGTTTTTTATAAAGTACATATATCAGGAACATCCAAATGAAAAGACACACAAGGAGGGTCTCAGTGCAGAGCTCCCATGCTCTCTCCCCATGGAGACACAAAGGGCATGTCACCCTCCCAGTACATCCATATGTTCACCAACCAGGAAGTTCCATGAGCTTTGGGGTACAGAGTTTTTACTGAGATTTCATACATAGGCAGGAATGAATTGTTGGCAACATGACTCGATCTCCTCTGACGGATTGGCTCAAAACCCCAATTCTGCAGTGATATGGTTGTTCTTTCTGCTGACCAGGCCTCAGCCCAAGTCACCTCATCTCTTAGCATCAACTCAGGTGTGAGCCGAGGGACTCGTAGATAACAAAGACACTCGTATTACTTGAGGTATTCCAAAGATTTAGAGTCTCCCTCTCAGGGACCAGGGACAAAAGCCAAATTGTTGAGTATACAACAGACAGAGCCCTGCATCTGAGTGAAGGGATGTGAATTACTGAAGCCCTGGGGACCAGGCCTCCTCTTCCCGTGCACCAGACTTGACCCAGCTGCAGCAGGACAGGAGTGTCCCTGTGAGTGTGAGTGTAAGTGAGGGTGAGTGCGGTGGAAGCACAGCTTCTCCATGCCCAGACTGCAATGCTTCCCACTGGCATCCGTGGATCTGTCTGTCACCTGTCTGTATGTAGCCCAGGCAGGGGAAGATAGGTATGAGAGGGGAAAAGAGTGTGGAATGGTGGGAAGAGGATTGGTGAATCCATTCTCCACACTTCAGCCTGAGGGGACTTTTATTTCACTCATTTCTGGTCATTCTCTCCCATACCGTCCAGCCACGAGGCTCCCTTCCCCCCTCCCCAGACCAAATAGGGCAGCTATTTCCAACCTCCCACACTGGCTTAATTGCTCTTTCTTGGCTTTGCCAAAGCACCCTCCACGGCCCCCAGCCAGTCAGCTTCGTCTATTGTAGTGATCTTATTGTCTCTTTTGATTCCCCTGCCCTGTCCAACCCAGATGACAAGCTCTCTGAGGGAAGAGTCTGTGCCTGTCTTCTCTGCTGTATCCTCATGCCCAAGCACATCACCCGGCACCTAGTTGTCCCTCGATAAATATTTGTTGCTTAGTGACGGCAGGAACAGAAATCACATGAAAGGAGGTCTCAGCTCAGAGAGGAAGGGCTGTGACCCTCTAACCATGAAGTGACTTGGCCAAGGCCACTCAGCCAACAAGTGTTCCCATAGCCTGGCCTGTCTAGACTGGGCCCTCTCTGGAGCCCTATTCCTCCTCTGCCCAGAATCGTACAAACAGAATGGGGAAGACAAGAAAGGTAATTGTCGGAGCAGAAGCCAGGAAGACAGAGAGGAGAGGGGATTGGCAAAACAGTACTGGACAGCGTCCCAAAGCTCTTTTCTTGCTGCCTAGTGCTGAGGTCTCTGTCTTCCCAGGGTGCAGCTCTGAAATCTGACTCCACCCTTATAAAAGAGGGTCCGTGCCCTGCCTCTTTGTAACAAACCCTAACTCCACCTCTTTATTGATAGGCTCTGGCTCCACCTTCTGGACTACCCCTCGTCTGAAGAAATGTCCTGGCTCCGCCCCTTCCTGGTAATAGGTAAGCCCCACCCCTAGTGCGTGACGCTGTCTTTGTGACCTAATGCACCGGCGTGTTTCCAGGGTGGAGCCAGAGAGGGTGGGCATTTAGGCTGTGCCGAACCCTCAACCCCCATCCGGGTGACCACAATCCCCGAAAATCCTCACGTGGGACCCCTAATATCCCAGCCCCATGACCTCGAAGGCCTTTGGCTCTAACCCCCTAAATGCCCCATGCCCCCGAGAGGCCCTACCACCCAATCCCTTAACGACTAGTGCCTCCCAAATCTTCAATCCAACCCTGTCCCAATGTGGCAACTGAGTCTTCCCGGGGGCACCTGTCTCATATTATCTGAGAACAATTCAGACTGGTCCAGAGAATGACAGAGAAGGGGATCCTCCCAAGGATTTGGGGAATCCTTGATCCAATCATGCCGCTCACCAGGAGACGTTGGGAACCCAGGACATGTCGGGATTGAGGAGATACCAGGTGATGCAGGAAGCTGAGGAGGAGGAGGAGGAGGAGGCGAGAGTGGAGGCGGGGTTCTGCGGAGGATGAACCTAGCCGCTTCCGGTTGGTGGGGCAGGGGCGGGGAGGGCGCGAGTTCTCTGGGGCGGGAGAAGCGGGAGGGGAGGGGCCTCTTAGGGGGCGTGGACTGGAGGAACCGCCTCTAAAAACCGCCTGTAAAGCGCCAGTAAAGCGCCTCTAACCGCCTCTAAAAGGGCAGAGCCTCTAAAGACCGCCTGTAAACCGCCTCTAACCGCCTCTAAAAGGGCGGAGCCTTCCACGAGAGGGTAGAAGCGCCCAAGGGGCGGAGTCAGTGGGGTCAGCCCCGCCCCGCCCTGCCTTCTTTTTCCAGGATCGGCTGGGGCTGTTTCTACATTTTCCCCTGGCTGCACATGTGGTGGAGGGAGCGGAGGCGAAGGGCTTGGGATACCGCGCACCCGCCCAGGGCATGGACGAGGCTCAGTCCGGGAGAACCGGTCGCGGGGAAGCCGGGAGCCCCCGCCCCGCCTCATTCCTGTGTCGGGTCCCCACACAGCTCAGCGCACCCTCGGGAGCAGAAGCTGGAGCTTCTGCGGGGCCTGATGAGCTGTTTGTCAAGCGGACTGGGCACTGCTCTCCAGGGCTCCGGTCGCATCATCCCCCTCCGCACCCCTGCTGCCGCTGCCTAGCCAGCTGGTGAGTTAAAGATGTAAACCGAAGCCACCGTCCTGCCCTCCTGATTCTGCCGCCGCTGCTGCCATTCGGGCTGGGAGCCATTCTCCATGCCGGCTGTTTCCATATCAACAGGGCCTCTCTCCCTGATAAGGGGTCCATCCGTGTCCAGGCTCCCATTATTCCTAAGGGCCCCTCATCAGAGTCAGGCCTCCCCTTACTACCAGTGATTGCCTTCCACCACCTAAGCCCCCCGCCCCAACACACACACACACTCGTCTCTGTGAGTGGCCTGTATGGAGGGAGCTAAATAATCCTGGCTTTATCTTCCTCCCAGCCTTGTCCCCACGTCCATAAATCCTCACAATCCCAGCACTCTGCTGCCACCTTCCTCCTGGACAGGACTTTGCCTGGTGCCTGAAGCATCTTCTCCTCCTGGGAGTGGATCGAAACTATTTCAAGCCCATAGTTGTAGGAAGTAGGCTGTGAGAGGAGGGAAAGATTCCTCGAAGCTGCCACCCTTGGCCTGCCATAGGGGAATGACTGAGAACTGTTGGAGGTCTTTCCTACAGTTAACACCCCAGCTTCTGGCTCCTTCAGTTGGATCCCGAGTTGAAAGATACTGGGCATCAGGGACTTCCCTGATGGTCCAGTGGATAAGACTCCATGCTCCCACTGCAGGGGGTATGCGTTCTATCCCTGGCTGGGGAATTAAGATACCGCATGCCGCGCGGCACAGCCAAAAGGTCAAACTAAAAGGGTACATAGATACTTGGCATCAGCCCCCCGAAGTGTAACCTCCCTAGGAGAACCCAAGGGCCACTGCTCCCTACCTTTCCTTTCTGTCTTGTCACCGAGTTGGGCTGAAATCGACTAGCAACTGAAGTGATGAAGGGTCAGGGACTCCTAGTGGGTCTGCTTTCAGTTAGGGACTGGCCCCAGCACCGGGGAGGGCACCACAGAATTAAGTTAAAGGGACAGCACTCTACGATTGGTGTCTCCTGAGAGGTCTCCTCCTCTGGTCTCTGTCTCTTGGGTCCCTCTCATCAGGTGGGGGAAACACTTGCTCCCCTCCCTCATCTCTAGTTTCCTTGTGTCCCTGGGAGCTCACCAGCCCCTCTCCTCAGAAATCCCCTTTCAATTCCCAGGATAGGGAAGGCATGGCAGAAGGGGGTGTTCTAAGCCAGGTTCCCCTCATGCTATCGATAATTCTCTGACTCAGTTTGGGGCACAGGAAAATAATGGGGGAGAGGGACAGTGCTGGCTGGGCCAGGAGGGGGAAGCCCTAGAGTCCTGAGATGTGAGATATGGGAGCTGGACCTGCTTCCAAAGAACTTTCCCTTTAGCCCTGCTTGTCGAAGAGAGGGGTAGGTCTCAGCTGAGGGATGTGTAGTCACTGTGATAGGCCTATGGAGACCTGGGAGGAGATCTTCCCCAGTCTTACCCTGCTACTTGCCATTGTCCTCAGGGAATCTGGGGGACCAGCTGGGTCCCATCTTTCCCACTCCAGTAGTCTTAGGACCACAGAGAAGACGTGGGAGTAAGGAGAAACCTGGGAAAGAGGGAGCCCCCCAACCATATTGCTCTGACCTCTAATCCTGAACCAAGCTCTGACCCCTAGCCTTAAAACTCATGTTCAAATGCCTTCAAGGGGACGACACTGCAAACCTTCCCCTAACAGGGACAATGCAACCCACTTCCCTTGTCCAAAATGTTGAGTGCTGAGGTTCTCAGAGCTAAAGACAAAGAGTGGGAACTGGGGACAGGGAGGCTACTAAGGAGTTATGAAAGGGAGAAAAGGTTCCAGATAGATGGAGACAGTGGGGAGTGCACTCAGTGGAAAGGTATTCTGCTGCCAACTCATGTACTGCAATTCAATGCAGACACTAACTACCCAGAGCTAGTGTTGGACTCCACAGGTTTAAGGGCACAGTCCCAACAAGCCTGCCTCCACTTGAGCTGCCAGTCACAAGTGGGGTCCCCAGGACACCTGCATTTCTGCCTAACTAGCTACAAGTCCAGAGGTCTTCAAACCCCCCTCAGGTCCAATGGTTCACTAGAATGACTCACACAACTCGGAAGTGCTCTCCTGACAACTAGTTTTTTATAAAGTACATATATCAGGAACATCCAAATGAAAAGACACACAAGGAGGGTCTCAGTGCAGAGCTCCCATGCTCTCTCCCCATGGAGACACAAAGGGCATGTCACCCTCCCAGTACATCCATATGTTCACCAACCAGGAAGTTCCATGAGCTTTGGGGTACAGAGTTTTTACTGAGATTTCATACATAGGCAGGAATGAATTGTTGGCAACATGACTCGATCTCCTCTGACGGATTGGCTCAAAACCCCAATTCTGCAGTGATATGGTTGTTCTTTCTGCTGACCAGGCCTCAGCCCAAGTCACCTCATCTCTTAGCATCAACTCAGGTGTGAGCCGAGGGACTCGTAGATAACAAAGACACTCGTATTACTTGAGGTATTCCAAAGATTTAGAGTCTCCCTCTCAGGGACCAGGGACAAAAGCCAAATTGTTGAGTATACAACAGACAGAGCCCTGCATCTGAGTGAAGGGATGTGAATTACTGAAGCCCTGGGGACCAGGCCTCCTCTTCCCGTGCACCAGACTTGACCCAGCTGCAGCAGGACAGGAGTGTCCCTGTGAGTGTGAGTGTAAGTGAGGGTGAGTGCGGTGGAAGCACAGCTTCTCCATGCCCAGACTGCAATGCTTCCCACTGGCATCCGTGGATCTGTCTGTCACCTGTCTGTATGTAGCCCAGGCAGGGGAAGATAGGTATGAGAGGGGAAAAGAGTGTGGAATGGTGGGAAGAGGATTGGTGAATCCATTCTCCACACTTCAGCCTGAGGGGACTTTTATTTCACTCATTTCTGGTCATTCTCTCCCATACCGTCCAGCCACGAGGCTCCCTTCCCCCCTCCCCAGACCAAATAGGGCAGCTATTTCCAACCTCCCACACTGGCTTAATTGCTCTTTCTTGGCTTTGCCAAAGCACCCTCCACGGCCCCCAGCCAGTCAGCTTCGTCTATTGTAGTGATCTTATTGTCTCTTTTGATTCCCCTGCCCTGTCCAACCCAGATGACAAGCTCTCTGAGGGAAGAGTCTGTGCCTGTCTTCTCTGCTGTATCCTCATGCCCAAGCACATCACCCGGCACCTAGTTGTCCCTCGATAAATATTTGTTGCTTAGTGACGGCAGGAACAGAAATCACATGAAAGGAGGTCTCAGCTCAGAGAGGAAGGGCTGTGACCCTCTAACCATGAAGTGACTTGGCCAAGGCCACTCAGCCAACAAGTGTTCCCATAGCCTGGCCTGTCTAGACTGGGCCCTCTCTGGAGCCCTATTCCTCCTCTGCCCAGAATCGTACAAACAGAATGGGGCAGACAAGAAAGGTAATTGTCGGAGCAGAAGCCAGGAAGACAGAGAGGAGAGGGGATTGGCAAAACAGTACTGGACAGCGTCCCAAAGCTCTTTTCTTGCTGCCTAGTGCTGAGGTCTCTGTCTTCCCAGGGTGCAGCTCTGAAATCTGACTCCACCCTTATAAAAGAGGGTCCGTGCCCTGCCTCTTTGTAACAAACCCTAACTCCACCTCTTTATTGATAGGCTCTGGCTCCACCTTCTGGACTACCCCTCGTCTGAAGAAATGTCCTGGCTCCGCCCCTTCCTGGTAATAGGTAAGCCCCACCCCTAGTGCGTGACGCTGTCTTTGTGACCTAATGCACCGGCGTGTTTCCAGGGTGGAGCCAGAGAGGGTGGGCATTTAGGCTGTGCCGAACCCTCAACCCCCATCCGGGTGACCACAATCCCCGAAAATCCTCACGTGGGACCCCTAATATCCCAGCCCCATGACCTCGAAGGCCTTTGGCTCTAACCCCCTAAATGCCCCATGCCCCCGAGAGGCCCTACCACCCAATCCCTTAACGACTAGTGCCTCCCAAATCTTCAATCCAACCCTGTCCCAATGTGGCAACTGAGTCTTCCCGGGGGCACCTGTCTCATATTATCTGAGAACAATTCAGACTGGTCCAGAGAATGACAGAGAAGGGGATCCTCCCAAGGATTTGGGGAATCCTTGATCCAATCATGCCGCTCACCAGGAGACGTTGGGAACCCAGGACATGTCGGGATTGAGGAGATACCAGGTGATGCAGGAAGCTGAGGAGGAGGAGGAGGAGGAGGCGAGAGTGGAGGCGGGGTTCTGCGGAGGATGAACCTAGCCGCTTCCGGTTGGTGGGGCAGGGGCGGGGAGGGCGCGAGTTCTCTGGGGCGGGAGAAGCGGGAGGGGAGGGGCCTCTTAGGGGGCGTGGACTGGAGGAACCGCCTCTAAAAACCGCCTGTAAAGCGCCAGTAAAGCGCCTCTAACCGCCTCTAAAAGGGCAGAGCCTCTAAAGACCGCCTGTAAACCGCCTCTAACCGCCTCTAAAAGGGCGGAGCCTTCCACGAGAGGGTAGAAGCGCCCAAGGGGCGGAGTCAGTGGGGTCAGCCCCGCCCCGCCCTGCCTTCTTTTTCCAGGATCGGCTGGGGCTGTTTCTACATTTTCCCCTGGCTGCACATGTGGTGGAGGGAGCGGAGGCGAAGGGCTTGGGATACCGCGCACCCGCCCAGGGCATGGACGAGGCTCAGTCCGGGAGAACCGGTCGCGGGGAAGCCGGGAGCCCCCGCCCCGCCTCATTCCTGTGTCGGGTCCCCACACAGCTCAGCGCACCCTCGGGAGCAGAAGCTGGAGCTTCTGCGGGGCCTGATGAGCTGTTTGTCAAGCGGACTGGGCACTGCTCTCCAGGGCTCCGGTCGCATCATCCCCCACCGCACCCCTGCTGCCGCTGCCTAGCCAGCTGGTGAGTTAAAGATGTAAACCGAAGCCACCGTCCTGCCCTCCTGATTCTGCCGCCGCTGCTGCCATTCGGGCTGGGAGCCATTCTCCATGCCGGCTGTTTCCATATCAACAGGGCCTCTCTCCCTGATAAGGGGTCCATCCGTGTCCAGGCTCCCATTATTCCTAAGGGCCCCTCATCAGAGTCAGGCCTCCCCTTACTACCAGTGATTGCCTTCCACCACCTAAGCCCCCCGCCCCAACACACACACACACTCGTCTCTGTGAGTGGCCTGTATGGAGGGAGCTAAATAATCCTGGCTTTATCTTCCTCCCAGCCTTGTCCCCACGTCCATAAATCCTCACAATCCCAGCACTCTGCTGCCACCTTCCTCCTGGACAGGACTTTGCCTGGTGCCTGAAGCATCTTCTCCTCCTGGGAGTGGATCGAAACTATTTCAAGCCCATAGTTGTAGGAAGTAGGCTGTGAGAGGAGGGAAAGATTCCTCGAAGCTGCCACCCTTGGCCTGCCATAGGGGAATGACTGAGAACTGTTGGAGGTCTTTCCTACAGTTAACACCCCAGCTTCTGGCTCCTTCAGTTGGATCCCGAGTTGAAAGATACTGGGCATCAGGGACTTCCCTGATGGTCCAGTGGATAAGACTCCATGCTCCCACTGCAGGGGGTATGCGTTCTATCCCTGGCTGGGGAATTAAGATACCGCATGCCGCGCGGCACAGCCAAAAGGTCAAACTAAAAGGGTACATAGATACTTGGCATCAGCCCCCCGAAGTGTAACCTCCCTAGGAGAACCCAAGGGCCACTGCTCCCTACCTTTCCTTTCTGTCTTGTCACCGAGTTGGGCTGAAATCGACTAGCAACTGAAGTGATGAAGGGTCAGGGACTCCTAGTGGGTCTGCTTTCAGTTAGGGACTGGCCCCAGCACCGGGGAGGGCACCACAGAATTAAGTTAAAGGGACAGCACTCTACGATTGGTGTCTCCTGAGAGGTCTCCTCCTCTGGTCTCTGTCTCTTGGGTCCCTCTCATCAGGTGGGGGAAACACTTGCTCCCCTCCCTCATCTCTAGTTTCCTTGTGTCCCTGGGAGCTCACCAGCCCCTCTCCTCAGAAATCCCCTTTCAATTCCCAGGATAGGGAAGGCATGGCAGAAGGGGGTGTTCTAAGCCAGGTTCCCCTCATGCTATCGATAATTCTCTGACTCAGTTTGGGGCACAGGAAAATAATGGGGGAGAGGGACAGTGCTGGCTGGGCCAGGAGGGGGAAGCCCTAGAGTCCTGAGATGTGAGATATGGGAGCTGGACCTGCTTCCAAAGAACTTTCCCTTTAGCCCTGCTTGTCGAAGAGAGGGGTAGGTCTCAGCTGAGGGATGTGTAGTCACTGTGATAGGCCTATGGAGACCTGGGAGGAGATCTTCCCCAGTCTTACCCTGCTACTTGCCATTGTCCTCAGGGAATCTGGGGGACCAGCTGGGTCCCATCTTTCCCACTCCAGTAGTCTTAGGACCACAGAGAAGACGTGGGAGTAAGGAGAAACCTGGGAAAGAGGGAGCCCCCCAACCATATTGCTCTGACCTCTAATCCTGAACCAAGCTCTGACCCCTAGCCTTAAAACTCATGTTCAAATGCCTTCAAGGGGACGACACTGCAAACCTTCCCCTAACAGGGACAATGCAACCCACTTCCCTTGTCCAAAATGTTGAGTGCTGAGGTTCTCAGAGCTAAAGACAAAGAGTGGGAACTGGGGACAGGGAGGCTACTAAGGAGTTATGAAAGGGAGAAAAGGTTCCAGATAGATGGAGACAGTGGGGAGTGCACTCAGTGGAAAGGTATTCTGCTGCCAACTCATGTACTGCAATTCAATGCAGACACTAACTACCCAGAGCTAGTGTTGGACTCCACAGGTTTAAGGGCACAGTCCCAACAAGCCTGCCTCCACTTGAGCTGCCAGTCACAAGTGGGGTCCCCAGGACACCTGCATTTCTGCCTAACTAGCTACAAGTCCAGAGGTCTTCAAACCCCCCTCAGGTCCAATGGTTCACTAGAATGACTCACACAACTCGGAAGTGCTCTCCTGACAACTAGTTTTTTATAAAGTACATATATCAGGAACATCCAAATGAAAAGACACACAAGGAGGGTCTCAGTGCAGAGCTCCCATGCTCTCTCCCCATGGAGACACAAAGGGCATGTCACCCTCCCAGTACATCCATATGTTCACCAACCAGGAAGTTCCATGAGCTTTGGGGTACAGAGTTTTTACTGAGATTTCATACATAGGCAGGAATGAATTGTTGGCAACATGACTCGATCTCCTCTGACGGATTGGCTCAAAACCCCAATTCTGCAGTGATATGGTTGTTCTTTCTGCTGACCAGGCCTCAGCCCAAGTCACCTCATCTCTTAGCATCAACTCAGGTGTGAGCCGAGGGACTCGTAGATAACAAAGACACTCGTATTACTTGAGGTATTCCAAAGATTTAGAGTCTCCCTCTCAGGGACCAGGGACAAAAGCCAAATTGTTGAGTATACAACAGACAGAGCCCTGCATCTGAGTGAAGGGATGTGAATTACTGAAGCCCTGGGGACCAGGCCTCCTCTTCCCGTGCACCAGACTTGACCCAGCTGCAGCAGGACAGGAGTGTCCCTGTGAGTGTGAGTGTAAGTGAGGGTGAGTGCGGTGGAAGCACAGGTTCTCCATGCCCAGACTGCAATGCTTCCCACTGGCATCCGTGGATCTGTCTGTCACCTGTCTGTATGTAGCCCAGGCAGGGGAAGATAGGTATGAGAGGGGAAAAGAGTGTGGAATGGTGGGAAGAGGATTGGTGAATCCATTCTCCACACTTCAGCCTGAGGGGACTTTTATTTCACTCATTTCTGGTCATTCTCTCCCATACCGTCCAGCCACGAGGCTCCCTTCCCCCCTCCCCAGACCAAATAGGGCAGCTATTTCCAACCTCCCACACTGGGTTAATTGCTCTTTCTTGGCTTTGCCAAAGCACCCTCCACGGCCCCCAGCCAGTCAGCTTCGTCTATTGTAGTGATCTTATTGTCTCTTTTGATTCCCCTGCCCTGTCCAACCCAGATGACAAGCTCTCTGAGGGAAGAGTCTGTGCCTGTCTTCTCTGCTGTATCCTCATGCCCAAGCACATCACCCGGCACCTAGTAGTCCCTCGATAAATATTTGTTGCTTAGTGACGGCAGGAACAGAAATCACATGAAAGGAGGTCTCAGCTCAGAGAGGAAGGGCTGTGACCCTCTAACCATGAAGTGACTTGGCCAAGGCCACTCAGCCAACAAGTGTTCCCATAGCCTGGCCTGTCTAGACTGGGCCCTCTCTGGAGCCCTATTCCTCCTCTGCCCAGAATCGTACAAACAGAATGGGGAAGACAAGAAAGGTAATTGTCGGAGCAGAAGCCAGGAAGACAGAGAGGAGAGGGGATTGGCAAAACAGTACTGGACAGCGTCCCAAAGCTCTTTTCTTGCTGCCTAGTGCTGAGGTCTCTGTCTTCCCAGGGTGCAGCTCTGAAATCTGACTCCACCCTTATAAAAGAGGGTCCGTGCCCTGCCTCTTTGTAACAAACCCTAACTCCACCTCTTTATTGATAGGCTCTGGCTCCACCTTCTGGACTACCCCTCCTCTGAAGAAATGCCCTGGCTCCGCCCCTTCCTGGTAATAGGTAAGCCCCACCCCTAGTGCGTGATGCTGTCTTTGTGACCTAATGCACCGGCGTGTTTCCAGGGTGGAGCCAGAGAGGGTGGGCATTTAGGCTGTGCCGAACCCTCAACCCCCATCCGGGTGACCACAATCCCCGAAAATCCTCACGTGGGACCCCTAATATCCCAGCCCCATGACCTCGAAGGCCTTTGGCTCTAACCCCCTAAATGCCCCATGCCCCCGAGAGGCCCTACCACCCAATCCCTTAACGACTAGTGCCTCCCAAATCTTCAATCCAACCCTGTCCCAATGTGGCAACTGAGTCTTCCCGGGGGCACCTGTCTCATATTATCTGAGAACAATTCAGACTGGTCCAGAGAATGACAGAGAAGGGGATCCTCCCAAGGATTTGGGGAATCCTTGATCCAATCATGCCGCTCACCAGGAGACGTTGGGAACCCAGGACATGTCGGGATTGAGGAGATACCAGGTGATGCAGGAAGCTGAGGAGGAGGAGGAGGAGGAGGCGAGAGTGGAGGCGGGGTTCTGCGGAGGATGAACCTAGCCGCTTCCGGTTGGTGGGGCAGGGGCGGGGAGGGCGCGAGTTCTCTGGGGCGGGAGAAGCGGGAGGGGAGGGGCCTCTTAGGGGGCGTGGACTGGAGGAACCGCCTCTAAAAACCGCCTGTAAAGCGCCAGTAAAGCGCCTCTAACCGCCTCTAAAAGGGCAGAGCCTCTAAAGACCGCCTGTAAACCGCCTCTAACCGCCTCTAAAAGGGCGGAGCCTTCCACGAGAGGGTAGAAGCGCCCAAGGGGCGGAGTCAGTGGGGTCAGCCCCGCCCCGCCCTGCCTTCTTTTTCCAGGATCGGCTGGGGCTGTTTCTACATTTTCCCCTGGCTGCACATGTGGTGGAGGGAGCGGAGGCGAAGGGCTTGGGATACCGCGCACCCGCCCAGGGCATGGACGAGGCTCAGTCCGGGAGAACCGGTCGCGGGGAAGCCGGGAGCCCCCGCCCCGCCTCATTCCTGTGTCGGGTCCCCACACAGCTCAGCGCACCCTCGGGAGCAGAAGCTGGAGCTTCTGCGGGGCCTGATGAGCTGTTTGTCAAGCGGACTGGGCACTGCTCTCCAGGGCTCCGGTCGCATCATCCCCCACCGCACCCCTGCTGCCGCTGCCTAGCCAGCTGGTGAGTTAAAGATGTAAACCGAAGCCACCGTCCTGCCCTCCTGATTCTGCCGCCGCTGCTGCCATTCGGGCTGGGAGCCATTCTCCATGCCGGCTGTTTCCATATCAACAGGGCCTCTCTCCCTGATAAGGGGTCCATCCGTGTCCAGGCTCCCATTATTCCTAAGGGCCCCTCATCAGAGTCAGGCCTCCCCTTACTACCAGTGATTGCCTTCCACCACCTAAGCCCCCCGCCCCAACACACACACACACTCGTCTCTGTGAGTGGCCTGTATGGAGGGAGCTAAATAATCCTGGCTTTATCTTCCTCCCAGCCTTGTCCCCACGTCCATAAATCCTCACAATCCCAGCACTCTGCTGCCACCTTCCTCCTGGACAGGACTTTGCCTGGTGCCTGAAGCATCTTCTCCTCCTGGGAGTGGATCGAAACTATTTCAAGCCCATAGTTGTAGGAAGTAGGCTGTGAGAGGAGGGAAAGATTCCTCGAAGCTGCCACCCTTGGCCTGCCATAGGGGAATGACTGAGAACTGTTGGAGGTCTTTCCTACAGTTAACACCCCAGCTTCTGGCTCCTTCAGTTGGATCCCGAGTTGAAAGATACTGGGCATCAGGGACTTCCCTGATGGTCCAGTGGATAAGACTCCATGCTCCCACTGCAGGGGGTATGCGTTCTATCCCTGGCTGGGGAATTAAGATACCGCATGCCGCGCGGCACAGCCAAAAGGTCAAACTAAAAGGGTACATAGATACTTGGCATCAGCCCCCCGAAGTGTAACCTCCCTAGGAGAACCCAAGGGCCACTGCTCCCTACCTTTCCTTTCTGTCTTGTCACCGAGTTGGGCTGAAATCGACTAGCAACTGAAGTGATGAAGGGTCAGGGACTCCTAGTGGGTCTGCTTTCAGTTAGGGACTGGCCCCAGCACCGGGGAGGGCACCACAGAATTAAGTTAAAGGGACAGCACTCTACGATTGGTGTCTCCTGAGAGGTCTCCTCCTCTGGTCTCTGTCTCTTGGGTCCCTCTCATCAGGTGGGGGAAACACTTGCTCCCCTCCCTCATCTCTAGTTTCCTTGTGTCCCTGGGAGCTCACCAGCCCCTCTCCTCAGAAATCCCCTTTCAATTCCCAGGATAGGGAAGGCATGGCAGAAGGGGGTGTTGTAAGCCAGGTTCCCCTCATGCTATCGATAATTCTCTGACTCAGTTTGGGGCACAGGAAAATAATGGGGGAGAGGGACAGTGCTGGCTGGGCCAGGAGGGGGAAGCCCTAGAGTCCTGAGATGTGAGATATGGGAGCTGGACCTGCTTCCAAAGAACTTTCCCTTTAGCCCTGCTTGTCGAAGAGAGGGGTAGGTCTCAGCTGAGGGATGTGTAGTCACTGTGATAGGCCTATGGAGACCTGGGAGGAGATCTTCCCCAGTCTTACCCTGCTACTTGCCATTGTCCTCAGGGAATCTGGGGGACCAGCTGGGTCCCATCTTTCCCACTCCAGTAGTCTTAGGACCACAGAGAAGACGTGGGAGTAAGGAGAAACCTGGGAAAGAGGGAGCCCCCCAACCATATTGCTCTGACCTCTAATCCTGAACCAAGCTCTGACCCCTAGCCTTAAAACTCATGTTCAAATGCCTTCAAGGGGACGACACTGCAAACCTTCCCCTAACAGGGACAATGCAACCCACTTCCCTTGTCCAAAATGTTGAGTGCTGAGGTTCTCAGAGCTAAAGACAAAGAGTGGGAACTGGGGACAGGGAGGCTACTAAGGAGTTATGAAAGGGAGAAAAGGTTCCAGATAGATGGAGACAGTGGGGAGTGCACTCAGTGGAAAGGTATTCTGCTGCCAACTCATGTACTGCAATTCAATGCAGACACTAACTACCCAGAGCTAGTGTTGGACTCCACAGGTTTAAGGGCACAGTCCCAACAAGCCTGCCTCCACTTGAGCTGCCAGTCACAAGTGGGGTCCCCAGGACACCTGCATTTCTGCCTAACTAGCTACAAGTCCAGAGGTCTTCAAACCCCCCTCAGGTCCAATGGTTCACTAGAATGACTCACACAACTCGGAAGTGCTCTCCTGACAACTAGTGTTTTATAAAGTACATATATCAGGAACATCCAAATGAAAAGACACACAAGGAGGGTCTCAGTGCAGAGCTCCCATGCTCTCTCCCCATGGAGACACAAAGGGCATGTCACCCTCCCAGTACATCCATATGTTCACCAACCAGGAAGTTCCATGAGCTTTGGGGTACAGAGTTTTTACTGAGATTTCATACATAGGCAGGAATGAATTGTTGGCAACATGACTCGATCTCCTCTGACGGATTGGCTCAAAACCCCAATTCTGCAGTGATATGGTTGTTCTTTCTGCTGACCAGGCCTCAGCCCAAGTCACCTCATCTCTTAGCATCAACTCAGGTGTGAGCCGAGGGACTCGTAGATAACAAAGACACTCGTATTACTTGAGGTATTCCAAAGATTTAGAGTCTCCCTCTCAGGGACCAGGGACAAAAGCCAAATTGTTGAGTATACAACAGACAGAGCCCTGCATCTGAGTGAAGGGATGTGAATTACTGAAGCCCTGGGGACCAGGCCTCCTCTTCCCGTGCACCAGACTTGACCCAGCTGCAGCAGGACAGGAGTGTCCCTGTGAGTGTGAGTGTAAGTGAGGGTGAGTGCGGTGGAAGCACAGCTTCTCCATGCCCAGACTGCAATGCTTCCCACTGGCATCCGTGGATCTGTCTGTCACCTGTCTGTATGTAGCCCAGGCAGGGGAAGATAGGTATGAGAGGGGAAAAGAGTGTGGAATGGTGGGAAGAGGATTGGTGAATCCATTCTCCACACTTCAGCCTGAGGGGACTTTTATTTCACTCATTTCTGGTCATTCTCTCCCATACCGTCCAGCCACGAGGCTCCCTTCCCCCCTCCCCAGACCAAATAGGGCAGCTATTTCCAACCTCCCACACTGGGTTAATTGCTCTTTCTTGGCTTTGCCAAAGCACCCTCCACGGCCCCCAGCCAGTCAGCTTCGTCTATTGTAGTGATCTTATTGTCTCTTTTGATTCCCCTGCCCTGTCCAACCCAGATGACAAGCTCTCTGAGGGAAGAGTCTGTGCCTGTCTTCTCTGCTGTATCCTCATGCCCAAGCACATCACCCGGCACCTAGTTGTCCCTCGATAAATATTTGTTGCTTAGTGACGGCAGGAACAGAAATCACATGAAAGGAGGTCTCAGCTCAGAGAGGAAGGGCTGTGACCCTCTAACCATGAAGTGACTTGGCCAAGGCCACTCAGCCAACAAGTGTTCCCATAGCCTGGCCTGTCTAGACTGGGCCCTCTCTGGAGCCCTATTCCTCCTCTGCCCAGAATCGTACAAACAGAATGGGGAAGACAAGAAAGGTAATTGTCGGAGCAGAAGCCAGGAAGACAGAGAGGAGAGGGGATTGGCAAAACAGTACTGGACAGCGTCCCAAAGCTCTTTTCTTGCTGCCTAGTGCTGAGGTCTCTGTCTTCCCAGGGTGCAGCTCTGAAATCTGACTCCACCCTTATAAAAGAGGGTCCGTGCCCTGCCTCTTTGTAACAAACCCTAACTCCACCTCTTTATTGATAGGCTCTGGCTCCACCTTCTGGACTACCCCTCGTCTGAAGAAATGTCCTGGCTCCGCCCCTTCCTGGTAATAGGTAAGCCCCACCCCTAGTGCGTGACGCTGTCTTTGTGACCTAATGCACCGGCGTGTTTCCAGGGTGGAGCCAGAGAGGGTGGGCATTTAGGCTGTGCCGAACCCTCAACCCCCATCCGGGTGACCACAATCCCCGAAAATCCTCACGTGGGACCCCTAATATCCCAGCCCCATGACCTCGAAGGCCTTTGGCTCTAACCCCCTAAATGCCCCATGCCCCCGAGAGGCCCTACCACCCAATCCCTTAACGACTAGTGCCTCCCAAATCTTCAATCCAACCCTGTCCCAATGTGGCAACTGAGTCTTCCCGGGGGCACCTGTCTCATATTATCTGAGAACAATTCAGACTGGTCCAGAGAATGACAGAGAAGGGGATCCTCCCAAGGATTTGGGGAATCCTTGATCCAATCATGCCGCTCACCAGGAGACGTTGGGAACCCAGGACATGTCGGGATTGAGGAGATACCAGGTGATGCAGGAAGCTGAGGAGGAGGAGGAGGAGGAGGCGAGAGTGGAGGCGGGGTTCTGCGGAGGATGAACCTAGCCGCTTCCGGTTGGTGGGGCAGGGGCGGGGAGGGCGCGAGTTCTCTGGGGCGGGAGAAGCGGGAGGGGAGGGGCCTCTTAGGGGGCGTGGACTGGAGGAACCGCCTCTAAAAACCGCCTGTAAAGCGCCAGTAAAGCGCCTCTAACCGCCTCTAAAAGGGCAGAGCCTCTAAAGACCGCCTGTAAACCGCCTCTAACCGCCTCTAAAAGGGCGGAGCCTTCCACGAGAGGGTAGAAGCGCCCAAGGGGCGGAGTCAGTGGGGTCAGCCCCGCCCCGCCCTGCCTTCTTTTTCCAGGATCGGCTGGGGCTGTTTCTACATTTTCCCCTGGCTGCACATGTGGTGGAGGGAGCGGAGGCGAAGGGCTTGGGATACCGCGCACCCGCCCAGGGCATGGACGAGGCTCAGTCCGGGAGAACCGGTCGCGGGGAAGCCGGGAGCCCCCGCCCCGCCTCATTCCTGTGTCGGGTCCCCACACAGCTCAGCGCACCCTCGGGAGCAGAAGCTGGAGCTTCTGCGGGGCCTGATGAGCTGTTTGTCAAGCGGACTGGGCACTGCTCTCCAGGGCTCCGGTCGCATCATCCCCCACCGCACCCCTGCTGCCGCTGCCTAGCCAGCTGGTGAGTTAAAGATGTAAACCGAAGCCACCGTCCTGCCCTCCTGATTCTGCCGCCGCTGCTGCCATTCGGGCTGGGAGCCATTCTCCATGCCGGCTGTTTCCATATCAACAGGGCCTCTCTCCCTGATAAGGGGTCCATCCGTGTCCAGGCTCCCATTATTCCTAAGGGCCCCTCATCAGAGTCAGGCCTCCCCTTACTACCAGTGATTGCCTTCCACCACCTAAGCCCCCCGCCCCAACACACACACACACTCGTCTCTGTGAGTGGCCTGTATGGAGGGAGCTAAATAATCCTGGCTCTATCTTCCTCCCAGCCTTGTCCCCACGTCCATAAATCCTCACAATCCCAGCACTCTGCTGCCACCTTCCTCCTGGACAGAACTTTGCCTGGTGCCTGAAGCATCTTCTCCTCCTGGGAGTGGATCGAAACTATTTCAAGCCCATAGTTGTAGGAAGTAGGCTGTGAGAGGAGGGAAAGATTCCTCGAAGCTGCCACCCTTGGCCTGCCATAGGGGAATGACTGAGAACTGTTGGAGGTCTTTCCTACAGTTAACACCCCAGCTTCTGGCTCCTTCAGTTGGATCCCGAGTTGAAAGATACTGGGCATCAGGGACTTCCCTGATGGTCCAGTGGATAAGACTCCATGCTCCCACTGCAGGGGGTATGCGTTCTATCCCTGGCTGGGGAATTAAGATACCGCATGCCGCGCGGCACAGCCAAAAGGTCAAACTAAAAGGGTACATAGATACTTGGCATCAGCCCCCCGAAGTGTAACCTCCCTAGGAGAACCCAAGGGCCACTGCTCCCTACCTTTCCTTTCTGTCTTGTCACCGAGTTGGGCTGAAATCGACTAGCAACTGAAGTGATGAAGGGTCAGGGACTCCTAGTGGGTCTGCTTTCAGTTAGGGACTGGCCCCAGCACCGGGGAGGGCACCACAGAATTAAGTTAAAGGGACAGCACTCTACGATTGGTGTCTCCTGAGAGGTCTCCTCCTCTGGTCTCTGTCTCTTGGGTCCCTCTCATCAGGTGGGGGAAACACTTGCTCCCCTCCCTCATCTCTAGTTTCCTTGTGTCCCTGGGAGCTCACCAGCCCCTCTCCTCAGAAATCCCCTTTCAATTCCCAGGATAGGGAAGGCATGGCAGAAGGGGGTGTTCTAAGCCAGGTTCCCCTCATGCTATCGATAATTCTCTGACTCAGTTTGGGGCACAGGAAAATAATGGGGGAGAGGGACAGTGCTGGCTGGGCCAGGAGGGGGAAGCCCTAGAGTCCTGAGATGTGAGATATGGGAGCTGGACCTGCTTCCAAAGAACTTTCCCTTTAGCCCTGCTTGTCGAAGAGAGGGGTAGGTCTCAGCTGAGGGATGTGTAGTCACTGTGATAGGCCTATGGAGACCTGGGAGGAGATCTTCCCCAGTCTTACCCTGCTACTTGCCATTGTCCTCAGGGAATCTGGGGGACCAGCTGGGTCCCATCTTTCCCACTCCAGTAGTCTTAGGACCACAGAGAAGACGTGGGAGTAAGGAGAAACCTGGGAAAGAGGGAGCCCCCCAACCATATTGCTCTGACCTCTAATCCTGAACCAAGCTCTGACCCCTAGCCTTAAAACTCATGTTCAAATGCCTTCAAGGGGACGACACTGCAAACCTTCCCCTAACAGGGACAATGCAACCCACTTCCCTTGTCCAAAATGTTGAGTGCTGAGGTTCTCAGAGCTAAAGACAAAGAGTGGGAACTGGGGACAGGGAGGCTACTAAGGAGTTATGAAAGGGAGAAAAGGTTCCAGATAGATGGAGACAGTGGGGAGTGCACTCAGTGGAAAGGTATTCTGCTGCCAACTCATGTACTGCAATTCAATGCAGACACTAACTACCCAGAGCTAGTGTTGGACTCCACAGGTTTAAGGGCACAGTCCCAACAAGCCTGCCTCCACTTGAGCTGCCAGTCACAAGTGGGGTCCCCAGGACACCTGCATTTCTGCCTAACTAGCTACAAGTCCAGAGGTCTTCAAACCCCCCTCAGGTCCAATGGTTCACTAGAATGACTCACACAACTCGGAAGTGCTCTCCTGACAACTAGTTTTTTATAAAGTACATATATCAGGAACATCCAAATGAAAAGACACACAAGGAGGGTCTCAGTGCAGAGCTCCCATGCTCTCTCCCCATGGAGACACAAAGGGCATGTCACCCTCCCAGTACATCCATATGTTCACCAACCAGGAAGTTCCATGAGCTTTGGGGTACAGAGTTTTTACTGAGATTTCATACATAGGCAGGAATGAATTGTTGGCAACATGACTCGATCTCCTCTGACGGATTGGCTCAAAACCCCAATTCTGCAGTGATATGGTTGTTCTTTCTGCTGACCAGGCCTCAGCCCAAGTCACCTCATCTCTTAGCATCAACTCAGGTGTGAGCCGAGGGACTCGTAGATAACAAAGACACTCGTATTACTTGAGGTATTCCAAAGATTTAGAGTCTCCCTCTCAGGGACCAGGGACAAAAGCCAAATTGTTGAGTATACAACAGACAGAGCCCTGCATCTGAGTGAAGGGATGTGAATTACTGAAGCCCTGGGGACCAGGCCTCCTCTTCCCGTGCACCAGACTTGACCCAGCTGCAGCAGGACAGGAGTGTCCCTGTGAGTGTGAGTGTAAGTGAGGGTGAGTGCGGTGGAAGCACAGGTTCTCCATGCCCAGACTGCAATGCTTCCCACTGGCATCCGTGGATCTGTCTGTCACCTGTCTGTATGTAGCCCAGGCAGGGGAAGATAGGTATGAGAGGGGAAAAGAGTGTGGAATGGTGGGAAGAGGATTGGTGAATCCATTCTCCACACTTCAGCCTGAGGGGACTTTTATTTCACTCATTTCTGGTCATTCTCTCCCATACCGTCCAGCCACGAGGCTCCCTTCCCCCCTCCCCAGACCAAATAGGGCAGCTATTTCCAACCTCCCACACTGGGTTAATTGCTCTTTCTTGGCTTTGCCAAAGCACCCTCCACGGCCCCCAGCCAGTCAGCTTCGTCTATTGTAGTGATCTTATTGTCTCTTTTGATTCCCCTGCCCTGTCCAACCCAGATGACAAGCTCTCTGAGGGAAGAGTCTGTGCCTGTCTTCTCTGCTGTATCCTCATGCCCAAGCACATCACCCGGCACCTAGTAGTCCCTCGATAAATATTTGTTGCTTAGTGACGGCAGGAACAGAAATCACATGAAAGGAGGTCTCAGCTCAGAGAGGAAGGGCTGTGACCCTCTAACCATGAAGTGACTTGGCCAAGGCCACTCAGCCAACAAGTGTTCCCATAGCCTGGCCTGTCTAGACTGGGCCCTCTCTGGAGCCCTATTCCTCCTCTGCCCAGAATCGTACAAACAGAATGGGGAAGACAAGAAAGGTAATTGTCGGAGCAGAAGCCAGGAAGACAGAGAGGAGAGGGGATTGGCAAAACAGTACTGGACAGCGTCCCAAAGCTCTTTTCTTGCTGCCTAGTGCTGAGGTCTCTGTCTTCCCAGGGTGCAGCTCTGAAATCTGACTCCACCCTTATAAAAGAGGGTCCGTGCCCTGCCTCTTTGTAACAAACCCTAACTCCACCTCTTTATTGATAGGCTCTGGCTCCACCTTCTGGACTACCCCTCCTCTGAAGAAATGCCCTGGCTCCGCCCCTTCCTGGTAATAGGTAAGCCCCACCCCTAGTGCGTGATGCTGTCTTTGTGACCTAATGCACCGGCGTGTTTCCAGGGTGGAGCCAGAGAGGGTGGGCATTTAGGCTGTGCCGAACCCTCAACCCCCATCCGGGTGACCACAATCCCCGAAAATCCTCACGTGGGACCCCTAATATCCCAGCCCCATGACCTCGAAGGCCTTTGGCTCTAACCCCCTAAATGCCCCATGCCCCCGAGAGGCCCTACCACCCAATCCCTTAACGACTAGTGCCTCCCAAATCTTCAATCCAACCCTGTCCCAATGTGGCAACTGAGTCTTCCCGGGGGCACCTGTCTCATATTATCTGAGAACAATTCAGACTGGTCCAGAGAATGACAGAGAAGGGGATCCTCCCAAGGATTTGGGGAATCCTTGATCCAATCATGCCGCTCACCAGGAGACGTTGGGAACCCAGGACATGTCGGGATTGAGGAGATACCAGGTGATGCAGGAAGCTGAGGAGGAGGAGGAGGAGGAGGCGAGAGTGGAGGCGGGGTTCTGCGGAGGATGAACCTAGCCGCTTCCGGTTGGTGGGGCAGGGGCGGGGAGGGCGCGAGTTCTCTGGGGCGGGAGAAGCGGGAGGGGAGGGGCCTCTTAGGGGGCGTGGACTGGAGGAACCGCCTCTAAAAACCGCCTGTAAAGCGCCAGTAAAGCGCCTCTAACCGCCTCTAAAAGGGCAGAGCCTCTAAAGACCGCCTGTAAACCGCCTCTAACCGCCTCTAAAAGGGCGGAGCCTTCCACGAGAGGGTAGAAGCGCCCAAGGGGCGGAGTCAGTGGGGTCAGCCCCGCCCCGCCCTGCCTTCTTTTTCCAGGATCGGCTGGGGCTGTTTCTACATTTTCCCCTGGCTGCACATGTGGTGGAGGGAGCGGAGGCGAAGGGCTTGGGATACCGCGCACCCGCCCAGGGCATGGACGAGGCTCAGTCCGGGAGAACCGGTCGCGGGGAAGCCGGGAGCCCCCGCCCCGCCTCATTCCTGTGTCGGGTCCCCACACAGCTCAGCGCACCCTCGGGAGCAGAAGCTGGAGCTTCTGCGGGGCCTGATGAGCTGTTTGTCAAGCGGACTGGGCACTGCTCTCCAGGGCTCCGGTCGCATCATCCCCCACCGCACCCCTGCTGCCGCTGCCTAGCCAGCTGGTGAGTTAAAGATGTAAACCGAAGCCACCGTCCTGCCCTCCTGATTCTGCCGCCGCTGCTGCCATTCGGGCTGGGAGCCATTCTCCATGCCGGCTGTTTCCATATCAACAGGGCCTCTCTCCCTGATAAGGGGTCCATCCGTGTCCAGGCTCCCATTATTCCTAAGGGCCCCTCATCAGAGTCAGGCCTCCCCTTACTACCAGTGATTGCCTTCCACCACCTAAGCCCCCCGCCCCAACACACACACACACTCGTCTCTGTGAGTGGCCTGTATGGAGGGAGCTAAATAATCCTGGCTTTATCTTCCTCCCAGCCTTGTCCCCACGTCCATAAATCCTCACAATCCCAGCACTCTGCTGCCACCTTCCTCCTGGACAGGACTTTGCCTGGTGCCTGAAGCATCTTCTCCTCCTGGGAGTGGATCGAAACTATTTCAAGCCCATAGTTGTAGGAAGTAGGCTGTGAGAGGAGGGAAAGATTCCTCGAAGCTGCCACCCTTGGCCTGCCATAGGGGAATGACTGAGAACTGTTGGAGGTCTTTCCTACAGTTAACACCCCAGCTTCTGGCTCCTTCAGTTGGATCCCGAGTTGAAAGATACTGGGCATCAGGGACTTCCCTGATGGTCCAGTGGATAAGACTCCATGCTCCCACTGCAGGGGGTATGCGTTCTATCCCTGGCTGGGGAATTAAGATACCGCATGCCGCGCGGCACAGCCAAAAGGTCAAACTAAAAGGGTACATAGATACTTGGCATCAGCCCCCCGAAGTGTAACCTCCCTAGGAGAACCCAAGGGCCACTGCTCCCTACCTTTCCTTTCTGTCTTGTCACCGAGTTGGGCTGAAATCGACTAGCAACTGAAGTGATGAAGGGTCAGGGACTCCTAGTGGGTCTGCTTTCAGTTAGGGACTGGCCCCAGCACCGGGGAGGGCACCACAGAATTAAGTTAAAGGGACAGCACTCTACGATTGGTGTCTCCTGAGAGGTCTCCTCCTCTGGTCTCTGTCTCTTGGGTCCCTCTCATCAGGTGGGGGAAACACTTGCTCCCCTCCCTCATCTCTAGTTTCCTTGTGTCCCTGGGAGCTCACCAGCCCCTCTCCTCAGAAATCCCCTTTCAATTCCCAGGATAGGGAAGGCATGGCAGAAGGGGGTGTTGTAAGCCAGGTTCCCCTCATGCTATCGATAATTCTCTGACTCAGTTTGGGGCACAGGAAAATAATGGGGGAGAGGGACAGTGCTGGCTGGGCCAGGAGGGGGAAGCCCTAGAGTCCTGAGATGTGAGATATGGGAGCTGGACCTGCTTCCAAAGAACTTTCCCTTTAGCCCTGCTTGTCGAAGAGAGGGGTAGGTCTCAGCTGAGGGATGTGTAGTCACTGTGATAGGCCTATGGAGACCTGGGAGGAGATCTTCCCCAGTCTTACCCTGCTACTTGCCATTGTCCTCAGGGAATCTGGGGGACCAGCTGGGTCCCATCTTTCCCACTCCAGTAGTCTTAGGACCACAGAGAAGACGTGGGAGTAAGGAGAAACCTGGGAAAGAGGGAGCCCCCCAACCATATTGCTCTGACCTCTAATCCTGAACCAAGCTCTGACCCCTAGCCTTAAAACTCATGTTCAAATGCCTTCAAGGGGACGACACTGCAAACCTTCCCCTAACAGGGACAATGCAACCCACTTCCCTTGTCCAAAATGTTGAGTGCTGAGGTTCTCAGAGCTAAAGACAAAGAGTGGGAACTGGGGACAGGGAGGCTACTAAGGAGTTATGAAAGGGAGAAAAGGTTCCAGATAGATGGAGACAGTGGGGAGTGCACTCAGTGGAAAGGTATTCTGCTGCCAACTCATGTACTGCAATTCAATGCAGACACTAACTACCCAGAGCTAGTGTTGGACTCCACAGGTTTAAGGGCACAGTCCCAACAAGCCTGCCTCCACTTGAGCTGCCAGTCACAAGTGGGGTCCCCAGGACACCTGCATTTCTGCCTAACTAGCTACAAGTCCAGAGGTCTTCAAACCCCCCTCAGGTCCAATGGTTCACTAGAATGACTCACACAACTCGGAAGTGCTCTCCTGACAACTAGTGTTTTATAAAGTACATATATCAGGAACATCCAAATGAAAAGACACACAAGGAGGGTCTCAGTGCAGAGCTCCCATGCTCTCTCCCCATGGAGACACAAAGGGCATGTCACCCTCCCAGTACATCCATATGTTCACCAACCAGGAAGTTCCATGAGCTTTGGGGTACAGAGTTTTTACTGAGATTTCATACATAGGCAGGAATGAATTGTTGGCAACATGACTCGATCTCCTCTGACGGATTGGCTCAAAACCCCAATTCTGCAGTGATATGGTTGTTCTTTCTGCTGACCAGGCCTCAGCCCAAGTCACCTCATCTCTTAGCATCAACTCAGGTGTGAGCCGAGGGACTCGTAGATAACAAAGACACTCGTATTACTTGAGGTATTCCAAAGATTTAGAGTCTCCCTCTCAGGGACCAGGGACAAAAGCCAAATTGTTGAGTATACAACAGACAGAGCCCTGCATCTGAGTGAAGGGATGTGAATTACTGAAGCCCTGGGGACCAGGCCTCCTCTTCCCGTGCACCAGACTTGACCCAGCTGCAGCAGGACAGGAGTGTCCCTGTGAGTGTGAGTGTAAGTGAGGGTGAGTGCGGTGGAAGCACAGCTTCTCCATGCCCAGACTGCAATGCTTCCCACTGGCATCCGTGGATCTGTCTGTCACCTGTCTGTATGTAGCCCAGGCAGGGGAAGATAGGTATGAGAGGGGAAAAGAGTGTGGAATGGTGGGAAGAGGATTGGTGAATCCATTCTCCACACTTCAGCCTGAGGGGACTTTTATTTCACTCATTTCTGGTCATTCTCTCCCATACCGTCCAGCCACGAGGCTCCCTTCCCCCCTCCCCAGACCAAATAGGGCAGCTATTTCCAACCTCCCACACTGGGTTAATTGCTCTTTCTTGGCTTTGCCAAAGCACCCTCCACGGCCCCCAGCCAGTCAGCTTCGTCTATTGTAGTGATCTTATTGTCTCTTTTGATTCCCCTGCCCTGTCCAACCCAGATGACAAGCTCTCTGAGGGAAGAGTCTGTGCCTGTCTTCTCTGCTGTATCCTCATGCCCAAGCACATCACCCGGCACCTAGTTGTCCCTCGATAAATATTTGTTGCTTAGTGACGGCAGGAACAGAAATCACATGAAAGGAGGTCTCAGCTCAGAGAGGAAGGGCTGTGACCCTCTAACCATGAAGTGACTTGGCCAAGGCCACTCAGCCAACAAGTGTTCCCATAGCCTGGCCTGTCTAGACTGGGCCCTCTCTGGAGCCCTATTCCTCCTCTGCCCAGAATCGTACAAACAGAATGGGGAAGACAAGAAAGGTAATTGTCGGAGCAGAAGCCAGGAAGACAGAGAGGAGAGGGGATTGGCAAAACAGTACTGGACAGCGTCCCAAAGCTCTTTTCTTGCTGCCTAGTGCTGAGGTCTCTGTCTTCCCAGGGTGCAGCTCTGAAATCTGACTCCACCCTTATAAAAGAGGGTCCGTGCCCTGCCTCTTTGTAACAAACCCTAACTCCACCTCTTTATTGATAGGCTCTGGCTCCACCTTCTGGACTACCCCTCGTCTGAAGAAATGTCCTGGCTCCGCCCCTTCCTGGTAATAGGTAAGCCCCACCCCTAGTGCGTGACGCTGTCTTTGTGACCTAATGCACCGGCGTGTTTCCAGGGTGGAGCCAGAGAGGGTGGGCATTTAGGCTGTGCCGAACCCTCAACCCCCATCCGGGTGACCACAATCCCCGAAAATCCTCACGTGGGACCCCTAATATCCCAGCCCCATGACCTCGAAGGCCTTTGGCTCTAACCCCCTAAATGCCCCATGCCCCCGAGAGGCCCTACCACCCAATCCCTTAACGACTAGTGCCTCCCAAATCTTCAATCCAACCCTGTCCCAATGTGGCAACTGAGTCTTCCCGGGGGCACCTGTCTCATATTATCTGAGAACAATTCAGACTGGTCCAGAGAATGACAGAGAAGGGGATCCTCCCAAGGATTTGGGGAATCCTTGATCCAATCATGCCGCTCACCAGGAGACGTTGGGAACCCAGGACATGTCGGGATTGAGGAGATACCAGGTGATGCAGGAAGCTGAGGAGGAGGAGGAGGAGGAGGCGAGAGTGGAGGCGGGGTTCTGCGGAGGATGAACCTAGCCGCTTCCGGTTGGTGGGGCAGGGGCGGGGAGGGCGCGAGTTCTCTGGGGCGGGAGAAGCGGGAGGGGAGGGGCCTCTTAGGGGGCGTGGACTGGAGGAACCGCCTCTAAAAACCGCCTGTAAAGCGCCAGTAAAGCGCCTCTAACCGCCTCTAAAAGGGCAGAGCCTCTAAAGACCGCCTGTAAACCGCCTCTAACCGCCTCTAAAAGGGCGGAGCCTTCCACGAGAGGGTAGAAGCGCCCAAGGGGCGGAGTCAGTGGGGTCAGCCCCGCCCCGCCCTGCCTTCTTTTTCCAGGATCGGCTGGGGCTGTTTCTACATTTTCCCCTGGCTGCACATGTGGTGGAGGGAGCGGAGGCGAAGGGCTTGGGATACCGCGCACCCGCCCAGGGCATGGACGAGGCTCAGTCCGGGAGAACCGGTCGCGGGGAAGCCGGGAGCCCCCGCCCCGCCTCATTCCTGTGTCGGGTCCCCACACAGCTCAGCGCACCCTCGGGAGCAGAAGCTGGAGCTTCTGCGGGGCCTGATGAGCTGTTTGTCAAGCGGACTGGGCACTGCTCTCCAGGGCTCCGGTCGCATCATCCCCCACCGCACCCCTGCTGCCGCTGCCTAGCCAGCTGGTGAGTTAAAGATGTAAACCGAAGCCACCGTCCTGCCCTCCTGATTCTGCCGCCGCTGCTGCCATTCGGGCTGGGAGCCATTCTCCATGCCGGCTGTTTCCATATCAACAGGGCCTCTCTCCCTGATAAGGGGTCCATCCGTGTCCAGGCTCCCATTATTCCTAAGGGCCCCTCATCAGAGTCAGGCCTCCCCTTACTACCAGTGATTGCCTTCCACCACCTAAGCCCCCCGCCCCAACACACACACACACTCGTCTCTGTGAGTGGCCTGTATGGAGGGAGCTAAATAATCCTGGCTCTATCTTCCTCCCAGCCTTGTCCCCACGTCCATAAATCCTCACAATCCCAGCACTCTGCTGCCACCTTCCTCCTGGACAGAACTTTGCCTGGTGCCTGAAGCATCTTCTCCTCCTGGGAGTGGATCGAAACTATTTCAAGCCCATAGTTGTAGGAAGTAGGCTGTGAGAGGAGGGAAAGATTCCTAGAAGCTGCCACCCTTGGCCTGCCTTAGGGGAATGACTGAGAACTGTTGGAGGTCTTTCCTACAGTTAACACCCCAGCTTCTGGCTCCTTCAGTTGGATCCCGAGTTGAAAGATACTGGGCATCAGGGACTTCCCTGATGGTCCAGTGGATAAGACTCCATGCTCCCACTGCAGGGGGTATGCGTTCTATCCCTGGCTGGGGAATTAAGATACCGCATGCCGCGCGGCACAGCCAAAAGGTCAAACTAAAAGGGTACATAGATACTTGGCATCAGCCCCCCGAAATGTAACCTCCCTAGGAGAACCCAAGGGCCACTGCTCCCTACCTTTCCTTTCTGTGTTGTCACCGAGTTGGGCTGAAATCGACTAGCAACTGAAGTGATGAAGGGTCAGGGACTCCTAGTGGGTCTGCTTTCAGTTAGGGACTGGCCCCAGCACCGGGGAGGGCACCACAGAATTAAGTTAAAGGGACAGCACTCTACGATTGGTGTCTCCTGAGAGGTCTCCTCCTCTGGTCTCTGTCTCTTGGGTCCCTCTCATCAGGTGGGGGAAACACTTGCTCCCCTCCCTCATCGCTAGTTTCCTTGTGTCCCTGGGAGCTCACCAGCCCCTCTCCTCAGAAATCCCCTTTCAATTCCCAGGATAGGGAAGGCATGGCAGAAGGGGGTGTTGTAAGCCAGGTTCCCCTCATGCTATCGATAATTCTCTGACTCAGTTTGGGGCACAGGAAAATAATGGGGGAGAGGGACAGTGCTGGCTGGGCCAGGAGGGGGAAGCCCTAGAGTCCTGAGATGTGAGATATGGGAGCTGGACCTGCCTCCAAAGAACTTTCCCCTTTAGCCCTGCTTGTCGAAGAGAGGAGTAGGTCTCAGCTGAGGGATGTGTAGTCACTGTGATAGGCCTATGGAGACCTGGGAGGAGATCTTCCCCAGTCTTACCCTGCTACTTGCCATTGCCCTCAGGGAATCTGGGGGACCAGCTGGGTCCCATCTTTCCCACTCCAGTAGTCTTAGGACCACAGAGAAGAGGTGGGAGTAAGGAGAAACCTGGGAAAGAGGGAGCCCCCCAACCATACTGCTCTGACCTCTAATCCTGAACCAAGCTCTGACCCCTAGCCTTAAAACTCATGTTCAAATGCCTTCAAGGGGACGACACTGCAAACCTTCCCCTAACAGGGACAATGCAACCCACTTCCCTTGTCCAAAATGTTGAGTGCTGAGGTTCTCAGAGCTAAAGACAAAGAGTGGGAACTGGGGACAGGGAGGCTACTAAGGAGTTATGAAAGGGAGAAAAGGTTCCAGATAGATGGAGACAGTGGGGAGTGCACTCAGTGGAAAGGTATTCTGCTGCCAACTCATGTACTGCAATTCAATGCAGACACTAACTACCCAGAGCTAGTGTTGGACTCCACAGGTTTAAGGGCACAGTCCCAACAAGCCTGCCTCCACTTGAGCTGCCAGTCACAAGTGGGGTCCCCAGGACACCTGCATTTCTGCCTAACTAGCTACAAGTCCAGAGGTCTTCAAACCCCCCTCAGGTCCAATGGTTCACTAGAATGACTCACACAACTCGGAAGTGCTCTCCTGACAACTAGTTTTTTATAAAGTACATATATCAGGAACATCCAAATGAAAAGACAAACAAGGAGGGTCTCAGTGCAGAGCTCCCATGCTCTCTCCCCATGGAGACACAAAGGGCATGTCACCCTCCCAGTACATCCATATGTTCACCAACCAGGAAGTTCCATGAGCTTTGGGGTACAGAGTTTTTACTGAGATTTCATACATAGGCAGGAATGAATTGTTGGCAACATGACTCGATCTCCTCTGACGGATTGGCTCAAAACCCCAATTCTGCAGTGATATGGTTGTTCTTTCTGCTGACCAGGCCTCAGCCCAAGTCACCTCATCTCTTAGCATCAACTCAGGTGTGAGCCGAGGGACTCGTAGATAACAAAGACACTCGTATTACTTGAGGTATTCCAAAGATTTAGAGTCTCCCTCTCAGGGACCAGGGACAAAAGCCAAATTGTTGAGTATACAACAGACAGAGCCCTGCATCTGAGTGAAGGGATGTGAATTACTGAAGCCCTGGGGACCAGGCCTCCTCTTCCCGTGCACCAGACTTGACCCAGCTGCAGCAGGGCAGGAGTGTCCCTGTGAGTGTGAGTGTAAGTGAGGGTGAGTGCGGTGGAAGCACAGCTTCTCCATGCCCAGACTGCAATGCTTCCCACTGGCATCCGTGGATCTGTCTGTCACCTGTCTGTCTGTAGCCCAGGCAGGGGAAGATAGGTATGAGAGGGGAAAAGAGTGTGGAATGGTGGGAAGAGGATTGGTGAATCCATTCTCCACACTTCAGCCTGAGGGGACTTTTATTTCACTCATTTCTGGTCATTCTCTCCCATACCGTCCAGCCACGAGGCTCCCTTCCCCCCTCCCCAGACCAAATAGGGCAGCTATTTCCAACCTCCCACACTGGGTTAATTCCTCTTTCTTGGCTTTGCCAAAGCACCCTCCACGGCCCCCAGCCAGTCAGCTTCATCTATTGTAGTGATCTTATTGTCTCTTTTGATTCCCCTGCCCTGTCCAACCCAGATGACAAGCTCTCTGAGGGAAGAGTCTGTGCCTGTCTTCTCTGCTGTATCGTCATGCCCAAGCACATCACCCGGCACCTAGTAGTCCCTCGATAAATATTTGTTGCTTAGTGACTGCAGGAACAGAAATCACATGAAAGGAGGTCTCAGCTCAGAGAGGAAGGGCTGTGACCCTCTAACCATGAAGTGACTTGGCCAAGGCCACTCAGCCAACAAGTGTTCCCATAGCCTGGCCTGTCTAGACTGGGCCCTCTCTGGAGCCCTATTCCTCCTCTGCCCAGAATCGTACAAACAGAATGGGGCAGACAAGAAAGGTAATTGTCGGAGCAGAAGCCAGGAAGACAGAGAGGAGAGGGGATTGGCAAAACAGTACTGGACAGCGTCCCAAAGCTCTTTTCTTGCTGCCTGGTGCTGAGGTCTCCGTCTTCCCAGGGTGCAGCTCTGAAATCTGACTCCACCCTTAAAAAAGAGGGTCCGTGCCCTGCCTCTTTGTAACAAACCCTAACTCCACCTCTTTATTGATAGGCTCTGGCTCCACCTTCTGGACTACCCCTCCTCTGAAGAAATGCCCTGGCTCCGCCCCTTCCTGGTAATAGGTAAGCCCCACCCCTAGTGCGTGATGCTGTCTTTGTGACCTAATGCACCGGCGTGTTTCCAGGGTGGAGCCAGAGAGGGTGGGCATTTAGGCTGTGCCGAACCCTCAACCCCCATCCGGGTGACCACAATCCCCGAAAATCCTCACGCGGGACCCCAAATATCCCAGCCCCATGACCTCGAAGGCCTTTGGCTCTAACCCCCTAAATGCCCCATGCCCCCGAGGGGCCCTACCACCCAATCCCTTAACGACTAGTGCCTCCCAAATCTTCAATCCAACTCTGTCCCAATGTGGCAACTGAGTCTTCCCGGGGGCACCTGTCTCATATTATCTGAGAACAATTCAGACTGGTCCAGAGAATGACAGAGAAGGGGATCCTCCCAAGGATTTGGGGAATCCTTGATCCAATCATGCCGCTCACCAGGAGACGTTGGGAACCCAGGACATGTCGGGATTGAGGAGATACCAGGTGATGCAGGAAGCTGAGGAGGAGGAGGAGGAGGAGGCGAGAGTGGAGGCGGGGTTCTTCGGAGGATGAACCTAGCCGCTTCCGGTTGGTGGGGCAGGGGCGGGGAGGGCGCGAGTTCTCTGGGGCGGGAGAAGCGGGAGGGGAGGGGCCTCTTAGGGGGCGTGGACTTGAGGAACCGCCTCTAAAAACCGCCTGTAAAGCGCCAGTAAAGCGCCTCTAACCGCCTCTAAAAGGGCAGAGCCTCTAAAGACCGCCTGTAAACCGCCTCTAACCGCCTCTAAAAGGGCGGAGCCTTCCACGAGAGGGTAGAAGCGCCCAAGGGGCGGAGTCAGTGGGGTCAGCCCCGCCCCGCCCTGCCTTCTTTTTCCAGGATCGGCTGGGGCTGTTTCTACATTTTCCCCTGGCTGCACATGTGGTGGAGGGAGCGGAGGCGAAGGGCTTGGGATACCGCGCACCCGCCCAGGGCATGGACGAGGCTCAGTCCGGGAGAACCGGTCGCGGGGAAGCCGGGAGCCCCCGCCCCGCCTCATTCCTGTGTCGGGTCCCCACACAGCTCAGCGCACCCTCGGGAGCAGAAGCTGGAGCTTCTGCGGGGCCTGATGAGCTGTTTGTCAAGCGGACTGGGCACTGCTCTCCAGGGCTCCGGTCGCATCATCCCCCACCGCACCCCTGCTGCCGCTGCCTAGCCAGCTGGTGAGTTAAAGATGTAAACCGAAGCCACCGTCCTGCCCTCCTGATTCTGCCGCCGCTGCTGCCATTCGGGCTGGGAGCCATTCTCCATGCCGGCTGTTTCCATATCAACAGGGCCTCTCTCCCTGATAAGGGGTCCATCCGTGTCCAGGCTCCCATTATTCCTAAGGGCCCCTCATCAGAGTCAGGCCTCCCCTTACTACCAGTGATTGCCTTCCACCACCTAAGCCCCCCGCCCCAACACACACACACACTCGTCTCTGTGAGTGGCCTGTATGGAGGGAGCTAAATAATCCTGGCTTTATCTTCCTCCCAGCCTTGTCCCCACGTCCATAAATCCTCACAATCCCAGCACTCTGCTGCCACCTTCCTCCTGGACAGGACTTTGCCTGGTGCCTGAAGCATCTTCTCCTCCTGGGAGTGGATCGAAACTATTTCAAGCCCATAGTTGTAGGAAGTAGGCTGTGAGAGGAGGGAAAGATTCCTCGAAGCTGCCACCCTTGGCCTGCCATAGGGGAATGACTGAGAACTGTTGGAGGTCTTTCCTACAGTTAACACCCCAGCTTCTGGCTCCTTCAGTTGGATCCCGAGTTGAAAGATACTGGGCATCAGGGACTTCCCTGATGGTCCAGTGGATAAGACTCCATGCTCCCACTGCAGGGGGTATGCGTTCTATCCCTGGCTGGGGAATTAAGATACCGCATGCCGCGCGGCACAGCCAAACGGTCAAACTAAAAGGGTACATAGATACTTGGCATCAGCCCCCCGAAGTGTAACCTCCCTAGGAGAACCCAAGGGCCACTGCTCCCTACCTTTCCTTTCTGTCTTGTCACCGAGTTGGGCTGAAATCGACTAGCAACTGAAGTGATGAAGGGTCAGGGACTCCTAGTGGGTCTGCTTTCAGTTAGGGACTGGCCCCAGCACCGGGGAGGGCACCACAGAATTAAGTTAAAGGGACAGCACTCTACGATTGGTGTCTCCTGAGAGGTCTCCTCCTCTGGTCTCTGTCTCTTGGGTCCCTCTCATCAGGTGGGGGAAACACTTGCTCCCCTCCCTCATCACTAGTTTCCTTGTGTCCCTGGGAGCTCACCAGCCCCTCTCCTCAGAAATCCCCTTTCAATTCCCAGGATAGGGAAGGCATGGCAGAAGGGGGTGTTGTAAGCCAGGTTCCCCTCATGCTATCGATAATTCTCTGACTCAGTTTGGGGCACAGGAAAATAATGGGGGAGAGGGACAGTGCTGGCTGGGCCAGGAGGGGGAAGCCCTAGAGTCCTGAGATGTGAGATATGGGAGCTGGACCTGCTTCCAAAGAACTTTCCCTTTAGCCCTGCTTGTCGAAGAGAGGGGTAGGTCTCAGCTGAGGGATGTGTAGTCACTGTGATAGGCCTATGGAGACCTGGGAGGAGATCTTCCCCAGTCTTACCCTGCTACTTGCCATTGTCCTCAGGGAATCTGGGGGACCAGCTGGGTCCCATCTTTCCCACTCCAGTAGTCTTAGGACCACAGAGAAGACGTGGGAGTAAGGAGAAACCTGGGAAAGAGGGAGCCCCCCAACCATATTGCTCTGACCTCTAATCCTGAACCAAGCTCTGACCCCTAGCCTTAAAACTCATGTTCAAATGCCTTCAAGGGGACGACACTGCAAACCTTCCCCTAACAGGGACAATGCAACCCACTTCCCTTGTCCAAAATGTTGAGTGCTGAGGTTCTCAGAGCTAAAGACAAAGAGTGGGAACTGGGGACAGGGAGGCTACTAAGGAGTTATGAAAGGGAGAAAAGGTTCCAGATAGATGGAGACAGTGGGGAGTGCACTCAGTGGAAAGGTATTCTGCTGCCAACTCATGTACTGCAATTCAATGCAGACACTAACTACCCAGAGCTAGTGTTGGACTCCACAGGTTTAAGGGCACAGTCCCAACAAGCCTGCCTCCACTTGAGCTGCCAGTCACAAGTGGGGTCCCCAGGACACCTGCATTTCTGCCTAACTAGCTACAAGTCCAGAGGTCTTCAAACCCCCCTCAGGTCCAATGGTTCACTAGAATGACTCACACAACTCGGAAGTGCTCTCCTGACAACTAGTTTTTTATAAAGTACATATATCAGGAACATCCAAATGAAAAGACAAACAAGGAGGGTCTCAGTGCAGAGCTCCCATGCTCTCTCCCCATGGAGACACAAAGGGCATGTCACCCTCCCAGTACATCCATATGTTCACCAACCAGGAAGTTCCATGAGCTTTGGGGTACAGAGTTTTTACTGAGATTTCATACATAGGCAGGAATGAATTGTTGGCAACATGACTCGATCTCCTCTGACGGATTGGCTCAAAACCCCAATTCTGCAGTGATATGGTTGGTCTTTCTGCTGACCAGGCCTCAGCCCAAGTCACCTCATCTCTTAGCATCAACTCAGGTGTGAGCCGAGGGACTCGTAGATAACAAAGACACTCGTATTACTTGAGGTATTCCAAAGATTTAGAGTCTCCCTCTCAGGGACCAGGGACAAAAGCCAAATTGTTGAGTATACAACAGACAGAGCCCTGCATCTGAGTGAAGGGATGTGAATTACTGAAGCCCTGGGGACCAGGCCTCCTCTTCCCGTGCACCAGACTTGACCCAGCTGCAGCAGGGCAGGAGTGTCCCTGTGAGTGTGAGTGTAAGTGAGGGTGAGTGCGGTGGAAGCAGAGCTTCTCCATGCCCAGACTGCAATGCTTCCCACTGGCATCCGTGGATCTGTCTGTCACCTGTCTGTCTGTAGCCCAGGCAGGGGAAGATAGGTATGAGAGGGGAAAAGAGTGTGGAATGGTGGGAAGAGGATTGGTGAATCCATTCTCCACACTTCAGCCTGAGGGGACTTTTATTTCACTCATTTCTGGTCATTCTCTCCCATACCGTCCAGCCACGAGGCTCCCTTCCCCCCTCCCCAGACCAAATAGGGCAGCTATTTCCAACCTCCCACACTGGGTTAATTCCTCTTTCTTGGCTTTGCCAAAGCACCCTCCACGGCCCCCAGCCAGTCAGCTTCATCTATTGTAGTGATCTTATTGTCTCTTTTGATTCCCCTGCCCTGTCCAACCCAGATGACAAGCTCTCTGAGGGAAGAGTCTGTGCCTGTCTTCTCTGCTGTATCGTCATGCCCAAGCACATCACCCGGCACCTAGTAGTCCCTCGATAAATATTTGTTGCTTAGTGACTGCAGGAACAGAAATCACATGAAAGGAGGTCTCAGCTCAGAGAGGAAGGGCTGTGACCCTCTAACCATGAAGTGACTTGGCCAAGGCCACTCAGCCAACAAGTGTTCCCATAGCCTGGCCTGTCTAGACTGGGCCCTCTCTGGAGCCCTATTCCTCCTCTGCCCAGAATCGTACAAACAGAATGGGGCAGACAAGAAAGGTAATTGTCGGAGCAGAAGCCAGGAAGACAGAGAGGAGAGGGGATTGGCAAAACAGTACTGGACAGCGTCCCAAAGCTCTTTTCTTGCTGCCTGGTACTGAGGTCTCCGTCTTCCCAGGGTGCAGCTCTGAAATCTGACTCCACCCTTAAAAAAGAGGGTCCGTGCCCTGCCTCTTTGTAACAAACCCTAACTCCACCTCTTTATTGATAGGCTCTGGCTCCACCTTCTGGACTACCCCTCCTCTGAAGAAATGCCCTGGCTCCGCCCCTTCCTGGTAATAGGTAAGCCCCACCCCTAGTGCGTGATGCTGTCTTTGTGACCTAATGCACCGGCGTGTTTCCAGGGTGGAGCCAGAGAGGGTGGGCATTTAGGCTGTGCCGAACCCTCAACCCCCATCCGGGTGACCACAATCCCCGAAAATCCTCACGCGGGACCCCAAATATCCCAGCCCCATGACCTCGAAGGCCTTTGGCTCTAACCCCCTAAATGCCCCATGCCCCCGAGGGGCCCTACCACCCAATCCCTTAACGACTAGTGCCTCCCAAATCTTCAATCCAACTCTGTCCCAATGTGGCAACTGAGTCTTCCCGGGGGCACCTGTCTCATATTATCTGAGAACAATTCAGACTGGTCCAGAGAATGACAGAGAAGGGGATCCTCCCAAGGATTTGGGGAATCCTTGATCCAATCATGCCGCTCACCAGGAGACGTTGGGAACCCAGGACATGTCGGGATTGAGGAGATACCAGGTGATGCAGGAAGCTGAGGAGGAGGAGGAGGAGGAGGCGAGAGTGGAGGCGGGGTTCTGCGGAGGATGAACCTAGCCGCTTCCGGTTGGTGGGGCAGGGGCGGGGAGGGCGCGAGTTCTCTGGGGCGGGAGAAGCGGGAGGGGAGGGGCCTCTTAGGGGGCGTGGACTGGAGGAACCGCCTCTAAAAACCGCCTGTAAAGCGCCAGTAAAGCGCCTCTAACCGCCTCTAAAAGGGCAGAGCCTCTAAAGACCGCCTGTAAACCGCCTCTAACCGCCTCTAAAAGGGCGGAGCCTTCCACGAGAGGGTAGAAGCGCCCAAGGGGCGGAGTCAGTGGGGTCAGCCCCGCCCCGCCCTGCCTTCTTTTTCCAGGATCGGCTGGGGCTGTTTCTACATTTTCCCCTGGCTGCACATGTGGTGGAGGGAGCGGAGGCGAAGGGCTTGGGATACCGCGCACCCGCCCAGGGCATGGACGAGGCTCAGTCCGGGAGAACCGGTCGCGGGGAAGCCGGGAGCCCCCGCCCCGCCTCATTCCTGTGTCGGGTCCCCACACAGCTCAGCGCACCCTCGGGAGCAGAAGCTGGAGCTTCTGCGGGGCCTGATGAGCTGTTTGTCAAGCGGACTGGGCACTGCTCTCCAGGGCTCCGGTCGCATCATCCCCCACCGCACCCCTGCTGCCGCTGCCTAGCCAGCTGGTGAGTTAAAGATGTAAACCGAAGCCACCGTCCTGCCCTCCTGATTCTGCCGCCGCTGCTGCCATTCGGGCTGGGAGCCATTCTCCATGCCGGCTGTTTCCATATCAACAGGGCCTCTCTCCCTGATAAGGGGTCCATCCGTGTCCAGGCTCCCATTATTCCTAAGGGCCCCTCATCAGAGTCAGGCCTCCCCTTACTACCAGTGATTGCCTTCCACCACCTAAGCCCCCCGCCCCAACACACACACACACTCGTCTCTGTGAGTGGCCTGTATGGAGGGAGCTAAATAATCCTGGCTTTATCTTCCTCCCAGCCTTGTCCCCACGTCCATAAATCCTCACAATCCCAGCACTCTGCTGCCACCTTCCTCCTGGACAGGACTTTGCCTGGTGCCTGAAGCATCTTCTCCTCCTGGGAGTGGATCGAAACTATTTCAAGCCCATAGTTGTAGGATGTAGGCTGTGAGAGGAGGGAAAGATTCCTCGAAGCTGCCACCCTTGGCCTGCCATAGGGGAATGACTGAGAACTGTTGGAGGTCTTTCCTACAGTTAACACCCCAGCTTCTGGCTCCTTCAGTTGGATCCCGAGTTGAAAGATACTGGGCATCAGGGACTTCCCTGATGGTCCAGTGGATAAGACTCCATGCTCCCACTGCAGGGGGTATGCGTTCTATCCCTGGCTGGGGAATTAAGATACCGCATGCCGCGCGGCACAGCCAAAAGGTCAAACTAAAAGGGTACATAGATACTTGGCATCAGCCCCCCGAAGTGTAACCTCCCTAGGAGAACCCAAGGGCCACTGCTCCCTACCTTTCCTTTCTGTCTTGTCACCGAGTTGGGCTGAAATCGACTAGCAACTGAAGTGATGAAGGGTCAGGGACTCCTAGTGGGTCTGCTTTCAGTTAGGGACTGGCCCCAGCACCGGGGAGGGCACCACAGAATTAAGTTAAAGGGACAGCACTCTACGATTGGTGTCTCCTGAGAGGTCTCCTCCTCTGGTCTCTGTCTCTTGGGTCCCTCTCATCAGGTGGGGGAAACACTTGCTCCCCTCCCTCATCTCTAGTTTCCTTGTGTCCCTGGGAGCTCACCAGCCCCTCTCCTCAGAAATCCCCTTTCAATTCCCAGGATAGGGAAGGCATGGCAGAAGGGGGTGTTGTAAGCCAGGTTCCCCTCATGCTATCGATAATTCTCTGACTCAGTTTGGGGCACAGGAAAATAATGGGGGAGAGGGACAGTGCTGGCTGGGCCAGGAGGGGGAAGCCCTAGAGTCCTGAGATGTGAGATATGGGAGCTGGACCTGCTTCCAAAGAACTTTCCCTTTAGCCCTGCTTGTCGAAGAGAGGGGTAGGTCTCAGCTGAGGGATGTGTAGTCACTGTGATAGGCCTATGGAGACCTGGGAGGAGATCTTCCCCAGTCTTACCCTGCTACTTGCCATTGTCCTCAGGGAATCTGGGGGACCAGCTGGGTCCCATCTTTCCCACTCCAGTAGTCTTAGGACCACAGAGAAGACGTGGGAGTAAGGAGAAACCTGGGAAAGAGGGAGCCCCCCAACCATATTGCTCTGACCTCTAATCCTGAACCAAGCTCTGACCCCTAGCCTTAAAACTCATGTTCAAATGCCTTCAAGGGGACGACACTGCAAACCTTCCCCTAACAGGGACAATGCAACCCACTTCCCTTGTCCAAAATGTTGAGTGCTGAGGTTCTCAGAGCTAAAGACAAAGAGTGGGAACTGGGGACAGGGAGGCTACTAAGGAGTTATGAAAGGGAGAAAAGGTTCCAGATAGATGGAGACAGTGGGGAGTGCACTCAGTGGAAAGGTATTCTGCTGCCAACTCATGTACTGCAATTCAATGCAGACACTAACTACCCAGAGCTAGTGTTGGACTCCACAGGTTTAAGGGCACAGTCCCAACAAGCCTGCCTCCACTTGAGCTGCCAGTCACAAGTGGGGTCCCCAGGACACCTGCATTTCTGCCTAACTAGCTACAAGTCCAGAGGTCTTCAAACCCCCCTCAGGTCCAATGGTTCACTAGAATGACTCACACAACTCGGAAGTGCTCTCCTGACAACTAGTGTTTTATAAAGTACATATATCAGGAACATCCAAATGAAAAGACACACAAGGAGGGTCTCAGTGCAGAGCTCCCATGCTCTCTCCCCATGGAGACACAAAGGGCATGTCACCCTCCCAGTACATCCATATGTTCACCAACCAGGAAGTTCCATGAGCTTTGGGGTACAGAGTTTTTACTGAGATTTCATACATAGGCAGGAATGAATTGTTGGCAACATGACTCGATCTCCTCTGACGGATTGGCTCAAAACCCCAATTCTGCAGTGATATGGTTGTTCTTTCTGCTGACCAGGCCTCAGCCCAAGTCACCTCATCTCTTAGCATCAACTCAGGTGTGAGCCGAGGGACTCGTAGATAACAAAGACACTCGTATTACTTGAGGTATTCCAAAGATTTAGAGTCTCCCTCTCAGGGACCAGGGACAAAAGCCAAATTGTTGAGTATACAACAGACAGAGCCCTGCATCTGAGTGAAGGGATGTGAATTACTGAAGCCCTGGGGACCAGGCCTCCTCTTCCCGTGCACCAGACTTGACCCAGCTGCAGCAGGACAGGAGTGTCCCTGTGAGTGTGAGTGTAAGTGAGGGTGAGTGCGGTGGAAGCACAGGTTCTCCATGCCCAGACTGCAATGCTTCCCACTGGCATCCGTGGATCTGTCTGTCACCTGTCTGTATGTAGCCCAGGCAGGGGAAGATAGGTATGAGAGGGGAAAAGAGTGTGGAATGGTGGGAAGAGGATTGGTGAATCCATTCTCCACACTTCAGCCTGAGGGGACTTTTATTTCACTCATTTCTGGTCATTCTCTCCCATACCGTCCAGCCACGAGGCTCCCTTCCCCCCTCCCCAGACCAAATAGGGCAGCTATTTCCAACCTCCCACACTGGGTTAATTGCTCTTTCTTGGCTTTGCCAAAGCACCCTCCACGGCCCCCAGCCAGTCAGCTTCGTCTATTGTAGTGATCTTATTGTCTCTTTTGATTCCCCTGCCCTGTCCAACCCAGATGACAAGCTCTCTGAGGGAAGAGTCTGTGCCTGTCTTCTCTGCTGTATCCTCATGCCCAAGCACATCACCCGGCACCTAGTAGTCCCTCGATAAATATTTGTTGCTTAGTGACGGCAGGAACAGAAATCACATGAAAGGAGGTCTCAGCTCAGAGAGGAAGGGCTGTGACCCTCTAACCATGAAGTGACTTGGCCAAGGCCACTCAGCCAACAAGTGTTCCCATAGCCTGGCCTGTCTAGACTGGGCCCTCTCTGGAGCCCTATTCCTCCTCTGCCCAGAATCGTACAAACAGAATGGGGAAGACAAGAAAGGTAATTGTCGGAGCAGAAGCCAGGAAGACAGAGAGGAGAGGGGATTGGCAAAACAGTACTGGACAGCGTCCCAAAGCTCTTTTCTTGCTGCCTAGTGCTGAGGTCTCTGTCTTCCCAGGGTGCAGCTCTGAAATCTGACTCCACCCTTATAAAAGAGGGTCCGTGCCCTGCCTCTTTGTAACAAACCCTAACTCCACCTCTTTATTGATAGGCTCTGGCTCCACCTTCTGGACTACCCCTCCTCTGAAGAAATGCCCTGGCTCCGCCCCTTCCTGGTAATAGGTAAGCCCCACCCCTAGTGCGTGATGCTGTCTTTGTGACCTAATGCACCGGCGTGTTTCCAGGGTGGAGCCAGAGAGGGTGGGCATTTAGGCTGTGCCGAACCCTCAACCCCCATCCGGGTGACCACAATCCCCGAAAATCCTCACGTGGGACCCCTAATATCCCAGCCCCATGACCTCGAAGGCCTTTGGCTCTAACCCCCTAAATGCCCCATGCCCCCGAGAGGCCCTACCACCCAATCCCTTAACGACTAGTGCCTCCCAAATCTTCAATCCAACCCTGTCCCAATGTGGCAACTGAGTCTTCCCGGGGGCACCTGTCTCATATTATCTGAGAACAATTCAGACTGGTCCAGAGAATGACAGAGAAGGGGATCCTCCCAAGGATTTGGGGAATCCTTGATCCAATCATGCCGCTCACCAGGAGACGTTGGGAACCCAGGACATGTCGGGATTGAGGAGATACCAGGTGATGCAGGAAGCTGAGGAGGAGGAGGAGGAGGAGGCGAGAGTGGAGGCGGGGTTCTGCGGAGGATGAACCTAGCCGCTTCCGGTTGGTGGGGCAGGGGCGGGGAGGGCGCGAGTTCTCTGGGGCGGGAGAAGCGGGAGGGGAGGGGCCTCTTAGGGGGCGTGGACTGGAGGAACCGCCTCTAAAAACCGCCTGTAAAGCGCCAGTAAAGCGCCTCTAACCGCCTCTAAAAGGGCAGAGCCTCTAAAGACCGCCTGTAAACCGCCTCTAACCGCCTCTAAAAGGGCGGAGCCTTCCACGAGAGGGTAGAAGCGCCCAAGGGGCGGAGTCAGTGGGGTCAGCCCCGCCCCGCCCTGCCTTCTTTTTCCAGGATCGGCTGGGGCTGTTTCTACATTTTCCCCTGGCTGCACATGTGGTGGAGGGAGCGGAGGCGAAGGGCTTGGGATACCGCGCACCCGCCCAGGGCATGGACGAGGCTCAGTCCGGGAGAACCGGTCGCGGGGAAGCCGGGAGCCCCCGCCCCGCCTCATTCCTGTGTCGGGTCCCCACACAGCTCAGCGCACCCTCGGGAGCAGAAGCTGGAGCTTCTGCGGGGCCTGATGAGCTGTTTGTCAAGCGGACTGGGCACTGCTCTCCAGGGCTCCGGTCGCATCATCCCCCACCGCACCCCTGCTGCCGCTGCCTAGCCAGCTGGTGAGTTAAAGATGTAAACCGAAGCCACCGTCCTGCCCTCCTGATTCTGCCGCCGCTGCTGCCATTCGGGCTGGGAGCCATTCTCCATGCCGGCTGTTTCCATATCAACAGGGCCTCTCTCCCTGATAAGGGGTCCATCCGTGTCCAGGCTCCCATTATTCCTAAGGGCCCCTCATCAGAGTCAGGCCTCCCCTTACTACCAGTGATTGCCTTCCACCACCTAAGCCCCCCGCCCCAACACACACACACACTCGTCTCTGTGAGTGGCCTGTATGGAGGGAGCTAAATAATCCTGGCTTTATCTTCCTCCCAGCCTTGTCCCCACGTCCATAAATCCTCACAATCCCAGCACTCTGCTGCCACCTTCCTCCTGGACAGGACTTTGCCTGGTGCCTGAAGCATCTTCTCCTCCTGGGAGTGGATCGAAACTATTTCAAGCCCATAGTTGTAGGATGTAGGCTGTGAGAGGAGGGAAAGATTCCTCGAAGCTGCCACCCTTGGCCTGCCATAGGGGAATGACTGAGAACTGTTGGAGGTCTTTCCTACAGTTAACACCCCAGCTTCTGGCTCCTTCAGTTGGATCCCGAGTTGAAAGATACTGGGCATCAGGGACTTCCCTGATGGTCCAGTGGATAAGACTCCATGCTCCCACTGCAGGGGGTATGCGTTCTATCCCTGGCTGGGGAATTAAGATACCGCATGCCGCGCGGCACAGCCAAAAGGTCAAACTAAAAGGGTACATAGATACTTGGCATCAGCCCCCCGAAGTGTAACCTCCCTAGGAGAACCCAAGGGCCACTGCTCCCTACCTTTCCTTTCTGTCTTGTCACCGAGTTGGGCTGAAATCGACTAGCAACTGAAGTGATGAAGGGTCAGGGACTCCTAGTGGGTCTGCTTTCAGTTAGGGACTGGCCCCAGCACCGGGGAGGGCACCACAGAATTAAGTTAAAGGGACAGCACTCTACGATTGGTGTCTCCTGAGAGGTCTCCTCCTCTGGTCTCTGTCTCTTGGGTCCCTCTCATCAGGTGGGGGAAACACTTGCTCCCCTCCCTCATCTCTAGTTTCCTTGTGTCCCTGGGAGCTCACCAGCCCCTCTCCTCAGAAATCCCCTTTCAATTCCCAGGATAGGGAAGGCATGGCAGAAGGGGGTGTTGTAAGCCAGGTTCCCCTCATGCTATCGATAATTCTCTGACTCAGTTTGGGGCACAGGAAAATAATGGGGGAGAGGGACAGTGCTGGCTGGGCCAGGAGGGGGAAGCCCTAGAGTCCTGAGATGTGAGATATGGGAGCTGGACCTGCTTCCAAAGAACTTTCCCTTTAGCCCTGCTTGTCGAAGAGAGGGGTAGGTCTCAGCTGAGGGATGTGTAGTCACTGTGATAGGCCTATGGAGACCTGGGAGGAGATCTTCCCCAGTCTTACCCTGCTACTTGCCATTGTCCTCAGGGAATCTGGGGGACCAGCTGGGTCCCATCTTTCCCACTCCAGTAGTCTTAGGACCACAGAGAAGACGTGGGAGTAAGGAGAAACCTGGGAAAGAGGGAGCCCCCCAACCATATTGCTCTGACCTCTAATCCTGAACCAAGCTCTGACCCCTAGCCTTAAAACTCATGTTCAAATGCCTTCAAGGGGACGACACTGCAAACCTTCCCCTAACAGGGACAATGCAACCCACTTCCCTTGTCCAAAATGTTGAGTGCTGAGGTTCTCAGAGCTAAAGACAAAGAGTGGGAACTGGGGACAGGGAGGCTACTAAGGAGTTATGAAAGGGAGAAAAGGTTCCAGATAGATGGAGACAGTGGGGAGTGCACTCAGTGGAAAGGTATTCTGCTGCCAACTCATGTACTGCAATTCAATGCAGACACTAACTACCCAGAGCTAGTGTTGGACTCCACAGGTTTAAGGGCACAGTCCCAACAAGCCTGCCTCCACTTGAGCTGCCAGTCACAAGTGGGGTCCCCAGGACACCTGCATTTCTGCCTAACTAGCTACAAGTCCAGAGGTCTTCAAACCCCCCTCAGGTCCAATGGTTCACTAGAATGACTCACACAACTCGGAAGTGCTCTCCTGACAACTAGTGTTTTATAAAGTACATATATCAGGAACATCCAAATGAAAAGACACACAAGGAGGGTCTCAGTGCAGAGCTCCCATGCTCTCTCCCCATGGAGACACAAAGGGCATGTCACCCTCCCAGTACATCCATATGTTCACCAACCAGGAAGTTCCATGAGCTTTGGGGTACAGAGTTTTTACTGAGATTTCATACATAGGCAGGAATGAATTGTTGGCAACATGACTCGATCTCCTCTGACGGATTGGCTCAAAACCCCAATTCTGCAGTGATATGGTTGTTCTTTCTGCTGACCAGGCCTCAGCCCAAGTCACCTCATCTCTTAGCATCAACTCAGGTGTGAGCCGAGGGACTCGTAGATAACAAAGACACTCGTATTACTTGAGGTATTCCAAAGATTTAGAGTCTCCCTCTCAGGGACCAGGGACAAAAGCCAAATTGTTGAGTATACAACAGACAGAGCCCTGCATCTGAGTGAAGGGATGTGAATTACTGAAGCCCTGGGGACCAGGCCTCCTCTTCCCGTGCACCAGACTTGACCCAGCTGCAGCAGGACAGGAGTGTCCCTGTGAGTGTGAGTGTAAGTGAGGGTGAGTGCGGTGGAAGCACAGGTTCTCCATGCCCAGACTGCAATGCTTCCCACTGGCATCCGTGGATCTGTCTGTCACCTGTCTGTATGTAGCCCAGGCAGGGGAAGATAGGTATGAGAGGGGAAAAGAGTGTGGAATGGTGGGAAGAGGATTGGTGAATCCATTCTCCACACTTCAGCCTGAGGGGACTTTTATTTCACTCATTTCTGGTCATTCTCTCCCATACCGTCCAGCCACGAGGCTCCCTTCCCCCCTCCCCAGACCAAATAGGGCAGCTATTTCCAACCTCCCACACTGGGTTAATTGCTCTTTCTTGGCTTTGCCAAAGCACCCTCCACGGCCCCCAGCCAGTCAGCTTCGTCTATTGTAGTGATCTTATTGTCTCTTTTGATTCCCCTGCCCTGTCCAACCCAGATGACAAGCTCTCTGAGGGAAGAGTCTGTGCCTGTCTTCTCTGCTGTATCCTCATGCCCAAGCACATCACCCGGCACCTAGTAGTCCCTCGATAAATATTTGTTGCTTAGTGACGGCAGGAACAGAAATCACATGAAAGGAGGTCTCAGCTCAGAGAGGAAGGGCTGTGACCCTCTAACCATGAAGTGACTTGGCCAAGGCCACTCAGCCAACAAGTGTTCCCATAGCCTGGCCTGTCTAGACTGGGCCCTCTCTGGAGCCCTATTCCTCCTCTGCCCAGAATCGTACAAACAGAATGGGGAAGACAAGAAAGGTAATTGTCGGAGCAGAAGCCAGGAAGACAGAGAGGAGAGGGGATTGGCAAAACAGTACTGGACAGCGTCCCAAAGCTCTTTTCTTGCTGCCTAGTGCTGAGGTCTCTGTCTTCCCAGGGTGCAGCTCTGAAATCTGACTCCACCCTTATAAAAGAGGGTCCGTGCCCTGCCTCTTTGTAACAAACCCTAACTCCACCTCTTTATTGATAGGCTCTGGCTCCACCTTCTGGACTACCCCTCCTCTGAAGAAATGCCCTGGCTCCGCCCCTTCCTGGTAATAGGTAAGCCCCACCCCTAGTGCGTGATGCTGTCTTTGTGACCTAATGCACCGGCGTGTTTCCAGGGTGGAGCCAGAGAGGGTGGGCATTTAGGCTGTGCCGAACCCTCAACCCCCATCCGGGTGACCACAATCCCCGAAAATCCTCACGTGGGACCCCTAATATCCCAGCCCCATGACCTCGAAGGCCTTTGGCTCTAACCCCCTAAATGCCCCATGCCCCCGAGAGGCCCTACCACCCAATCCCTTAACGACTAGTGCCTCCCAAATCTTCAATCCAACCCTGTCCCAATGTGGCAACTGAGTCTTCCCGGGGGCACCTGTCTCATATTATCTGAGAACAATTCAGACTGGTCCAGAGAATGACAGAGAAGGGGATCCTCCCAAGGATTTGGGGAATCCTTGATCCAATCATGCCGCTCACCAGGAGACGTTGGGAACCCAGGACATGTCGGGATTGAGGAGATACCAGGTGATGCAGGAAGCTGAGGAGGAGGAGGAGGAGGAGGCGAGAGTGGAGGCGGGGTTCTGCGGAGGATGAACCTAGCCGCTTCCGGTTGGTGGGGCAGGGGCGGGGAGGGCGCGAGTTCTCTGGGGCGGGAGAAGCGGGAGGGGAGGGGCCTCTTAGGGGGCGTGGACTGGAGGAACCGCCTCTAAAAACCGCCTGTAAAGCGCCAGTAAAGCGCCTCTAACCGCCTCTAAAAGGGCAGAGCCTCTAAAGACCGCCTGTAAACCGCCTCTAACCGCCTCTAAAAGGGCGGAGCCTTCCACGAGAGGGTAGAAGCGCCCAAGGGGCGGAGTCAGTGGGGTCAGCCCCGCCCCGCCCTGCCTTCTTTTTCCAGGATCGGCTGGGGCTGTTTCTACATTTTCCCCTGGCTGCACATGTGGTGGAGGGAGCGGAGGCGAAGGGCTTGGGATACCGCGCACCCGCCCAGGGCATGGACGAGGCTCAGTCCGGGAGAACCGGTCGCGGGGAAGCCGGGAGCCCCCGCCCCGCCTCATTCCTGTGTCGGGTCCCCACACAGCTCAGCGCACCCTCGGGAGCAGAAGCTGGAGCTTCTGCGGGGCCTGATGAGCTGTTTGTCAAGCGGACTGGGCACTGCTCTCCAGGGCTCCGGTCGCATCATCCCCCACCGCACCCCTGCTGCCGCTGCCTAGCCAGCTGGTGAGTTAAAGATGTAAACCGAAGCCACCGTCCTGCCCTCCTGATTCTGCCGCCGCTGCTGCCATTCGGGCTGGGAGCCATTCTCCATGCCGGCTGTTTCCATATCAACAGGGCCTCTCTCCCTGATAAGGGGTCCATCCGTGTCCAGGCTCCCATTATTCCTAAGGGCCCCTCATCAGAGTCAGGCCTCCCCTTACTACCAGTGATTGCCTTCCACCACCTAAGCCCCCCGCCCCAACACACACACACACTCGTCTCTGTGAGTGGCCTGTATGGAGGGAGCTAAATAATCCTGGCTTTATCTTCCTCCCAGCCTTGTCCCCACGTCCATAAATCCTCACAATCCCAGCACTCTGCTGCCACCTTCCTCCTGGACAGGACTTTGCCTGGTGCCTGAAGCATCTTCTCCTCCTGGGAGTGGATCGAAACTATTTCAAGCCCATAGTTGTAGGATGTAGGCTGTGAGAGGAGGGAAAGATTCCTCGAAGCTGCCACCCTTGGCCTGCCATAGGGGAATGACTGAGAACTGTTGGAGGTCTTTCCTACAGTTAACACCCCAGCTTCTGGCTCCTTCAGTTGGATCCCGAGTTGAAAGATACTGGGCATCAGGGACTTCCCTGATGGTCCAGTGGATAAGACTCCATGCTCCCACTGCAGGGGGTATGCGTTCTATCCCTGGCTGGGGAATTAAGATACCGCATGCCGCGCGGCACAGCCAAAAGGTCAAACTAAAAGGGTACATAGATACTTGGCATCAGCCCCCCGAAGTGTAACCTCCCTAGGAGAACCCAAGGGCCACTGCTCCCTACCTTTCCTTTCTGTCTTGTCACCGAGTTGGGCTGAAATCGACTAGCAACTGAAGTGATGAAGGGTCAGGGACTCCTAGTGGGTCTGCTTTCAGTTAGGGACTGGCCCCAGCACCGGGGAGGGCACCACAGAATTAAGTTAAAGGGACAGCACTCTACGATTGGTGTCTCCTGAGAGGTCTCCTCCTCTGGTCTCTGTCTCTTGGGTCCCTCTCATCAGGTGGGGGAAACACTTGCTCCCCTCCCTCATCTCTAGTTTCCTTGTGTCCCTGGGAGCTCACCAGCCCCTCTCCTCAGAAATGCCCTTTCAATTCCCAGGATAGGGAAGGCATGGCAGAAGGGGGTGTTGTAAGCCAGGTTCCCCTCATGCTATCGATAATTCTCTGACTCAGTTTGGGGCACAGGAAAATAATGGGGGAGAGGGACAGTGCTGGCTGGGCCAGGAGGGGGAAGCCCTAGAGTCCTGAGATGTGAGATATGGGAGCTGGACCTGCTTCCAAAGAACTTTCCCTTTAGCCCTGCTTGTCGAAGAGAGGGGTAGGTCTCAGCTGAGGGATGTGTAGTCACTGTGATAGGCCTATGGAGACCTGGGAGGAGATCTTCCCCAGTCTTACCCTGCTACTTGCCATTGTCCTCAGGGAATCTGGGGGACCAGCTGGGTCCCATCTTTCCCACTCCAGTAGTCTTAGGACCACAGAGAAGACGTGGGAGTAAGGAGAAACCTGGGAAAGAGGGAGCCCCCCAACCATATTGCTCTGACCTCTAATCCTGAACCAAGCTCTGACCCCTAGCCTTAAAACTCATGTTCAAATGCCTTCAAGGGGACGACACTGCAAACCTTCCCCTAACAGGGACAATGCAACCCACTTCCCTTGTCCAAAATGTTGAGTGCTGAGGTTCTCAGAGCTAAAGACAAAGAGTGGGAACTGGGGACAGGGAGGCTACTAAGGAGTTATGAAAGGGAGAAAAGGTTCCAGATAGATGGAGACAGTGGGGAGTGCACTCAGTGGAAAGGTATTCTGCTGCCAACTCATGTACTGCAATTCAATGCAGACACTAACTACCCAGAGCTAGTGTTGGACTCCACAGGTTTAAGGGCACAGTCCCAACAAGCCTGCCTCCACTTGAGCTGCCAGTCACAAGTGGGGTCCCCAGGACACCTGCATTTCTGCCTAACTAGCTACAAGTCCAGAGGTCTTCAAACCCCCCTCAGGTCCAATGGTTCACTAGAATGACTCACACAACTCGGAAGTGCTCTCCTGACAACTAGTGTTTTATAAAGTACATATATCAGGAACATCCAAATGAAAAGACACACAAGGAGGGTCTCAGTGCAGAGCTCCCATGCTCTCTCCCCATGGAGACACAAAGGGCATGTCACCCTCCCAGTACATCCATATGTTCACCAACCAGGAAGTTCCATGAGCTTTGGGGTACAGAGTTTTTACTGAGATTTCATACATAGGCAGGAATGAATTGTTGGCAACATGACTCGATCTCCTCTGACGGATTGGCTCAAAACCCCAATTCTGCAGTGATATGGTTGTTCTTTCTGCTGACCAGGCCTCAGCCCAAGTCACCTCATCTCTTAGCATCAACTCAGGTGTGAGCCGAGGGACTCGTAGATAACAAAGACACTCGTATTACTTGAGGTATTCCAAAGATTTAGAGTCTCCCTCTCAGGGACCAGGGACAAAAGCCAAATTGTTGAGTATACAACAGACAGAGCCCTGCATCTGAGTGAAGGGATGTGAATTACTGAAGCCCTGGGGACCAGGCCTCCTCTTCCCGTGCACCAGACTTGACCCAGCTGCAGCAGGACAGGAGTGTCCCTGTGAGTGTGAGTGTAAGTGAGGGTGAGTGCGGTGGAAGCACAGGTTCTCCATGCCCAGACTGCAATGCTTCCCACTGGCATCCGTGGATCTGTCTGTCACCTGTCTGTCTGTAGCCCAGGCAGGGGAAGATAGGTATGAGAGGGGAAAAGAGTGTGGAATGGTGGGAAGAGGATTGGTGAATCCATTCTCCACACTTCAGCCTGAGGGGACTTTTATTTCACTCATTTCTGGTCATTCTCTCCCATACCGTCCAGCCACGAGGCTCCCTTCCCCCCTCCCCAGACCAAATAGGGCAGCTATTTCCAACCTCCCACACTGGGTTAATTGCTCTTTCTTGGCTTTGCCAAAGCACCCTCCACGGCCCCCAGCCAGTCAGCTTCGTCTATTGTAGTGATCTTATTGTCTCTTTTGATTCCCCTGCCCTGTCCAACCCAGATGACAAGCTCTCTGAGGGAAGAGTCTGTGCCTGTCTTCTCTGCTGTATCCTCATGCCCAAGCACATCACCTGGCACCTAGATGTCCCTCGATAAATATTTGTTGCTTAGTGACGGCAGGAACAGAAATCACATGAAAGGAGGTCTCAGCTCAGAGAGGAAGGGCTGTGACCCTCTAACCATGAAGTGACTTGGCCAAGGCCACTCAGCCAACAAGTGTTCCCATAGCCTGGCCTGTCTAGACTGGGCCCTCTCTGGAGCCCTATTCCTCCTCTGCCCAGAATCGTACAAACAGAATGGGGAAGACAAGAAAGGTAATTGTCGGAGCAGAAGCCAGGAAGACAGAGAGGAGAGGGGATTGGCAAAACAGTACTGGACAGCGTCCCAAAGCTCTTTTCTTGCTGCCTAGTGCTGAGGTCTCTGTCTTCCCAGGGTGCAGCTCTGAAATCTGACTCCACCCTTATAAAAGAGGGTCCGTGCCCTGCCTCTTTGTAACAAACCCTAACTCCACCTCTTTATTGATAGGCTCTGGCTCCACCTTCTGGACTACCCCTCGTCTGAAGAAATGCCCTGGCTCCGCCCCTTCCTGGTAATAGGTAAGCCCCACCCCTAGTGCGTGATGCTGTCTTTGTGACCTAATGCACCGGCGTGTTTCCAGGGTGGAGCCAGAGAGGGTGGGCATTTAGGCTTTGCCGAACCCTCAACCCCCATCCGGGTGACCACAATCCCCGAAAATCCTCACGTGGGACCCCTAATATCCCAGCCCCATGACCTCGAAGGCCTTTGGCTCTAACCCCCTAAATGCCCCATGCCCCCGAGAGGCCCTACCACCCAATCCCTTAACGACTAGTGCCTCCCAAATCTTCAATCCAACCCTGTCCCAATGTGGCAACTGAGTCTTCCCGGGGGCACCTGTCTCATATTATCTGAGAACAATTCAGACTGGTCCAGAGAATGACAGAGAAGGGGATCCTCCCAAGGATTTGGGGAATCCTTGATCCAATCATGCCGCTCACCAGGAGACGTTGGGAACCCAGGACATGTCGGGATTGAGGAGATACCAGGTGATGCAGGAAGCTGAGGAGGAGGAGGAGGAGGAGGCGAGAGTGGAGGCGGGGTTCTGCGGAGGATGAACCTAGCCGCTTCCGGTTGGTGGGGAAGGGGCGGGGAGGGCGCGAGTTCTCTGGGGCGGGAGAAGCGGGAGGGGAGGGGCCTCTTAGGGGGCGTGGACTGGAGGAACCGCCTCTAAAAACCGCCTGTAAAGCGCCAGTAAAGCGCCTCTAACCGCCTCTAAAAGGGCAGAGCCTCTAAAGACCGCCTGTAAACCGCCTCTAACCGCCTCTAAAAGGGCGGAGCCTTCCACGAGAGGGTAGAAGCGCCCAAGGGGCGGAGTCAGTGGGGTCAGCCCCGCCCCGCCCTGCCTTCTTTTTCCAGGATCGGCTGGGGCTGTTTCTACATTTTCCCCTGGCTGCACATGTGGTGGAGGGAGCGGAGGCGAAGGGCTTGGGATACCGCGCACCCGCCCAGGGCATGGACGAGGCTCAGTCCGGGAGAACCGGTCGCGGGGAAGCCGGGAGCCCCCGCCCCGCCTCATTCCTGTGTCGGGTCCCCACACAGCTCAGCGCACCCTCGGGAGCAGAAGCTGGAGCTTCTGCGGGGCCTGATGAGCTGTTTGTCAAGCGGACTGGGCACTGCTCTCCAGGGCTCCGGTCGCATCATCCCCCACCGCACCCCTGCTGCCGCTGCCTAGCCAGCTGGTGAGTTAAAGATGTAAACCGAAGCCACCGTCCTGCCCTCCTGATTCTGCCGCCGCTGCTGCCATTCGGGCTGGGAGCCATTCTCCATGCCGGCTGTTTCCATATCAACAGGGCCTCTCTCCCTGATAAGGGGTCCATCCGTGTCCAGGCTCCCATTATTCCTAAGGGCCCCTCATCAGAGTCAGGCCTCCCCTTACTACCAGTGATTGCCTTCCACCACCTAAGCCCCCCGCCCCAACACACACACACACTCGTCTCTGTGAGTGGCCTGTATGGAGGGAGCTAAATAATCCTGGCTTTATCTTCCTCCCAGCCTTGTCCCCACGTCCATAAATCCTCACAATCCCAGCACTCTGCTGCCACCTTCCTCCTGGACAGGACTTTGCCTGGTGCCTGAAGCATCTTCTCCTCCTGGGAGTGGATCGAAACTATTTCAAGCCCATAGTTGTAGGAAGTAGGCTGTGAGAGGAGGGAAAGATTCCTCGAAGCTGCCACCCTTGGCCTGCCATAGGGGAATGACTGAGAACTGTTGGAGGTCTTTCCTACAGTTAACACCCCAGCTTCTGGCTCCTTCAGTTGGATCCCGAGTTGAAAGATACTGGGCATCAGGGACTTCCCTGATGGTCCAGTGGATAAGACTCCATGCTCCCACTGCAGGGGGTATGCGTTCTATCCCTGGCTGGGGAATTAAGATACCGCATGCCGCGCGGCACAGCCAAAAGGTCAAACTAAAAGGGTACATAGATACTTGGCATCAGCCCCCCGAAGTGTAACCTCCCTAGGAGAACCCAAGGGCCACTGCTCCCTACCTTTCCTTTCTGTCTTGTCACCGAGTTGGGCTGAAATCGACTAGCAACTGAAGTGATGAAGGGTCAGGGACTCCTAGTGGGTCTGCTTTCAGTTAGGGACTGGCCCCAGCACCGGGGAGGGCACCACAGAATTAAGTTAAAGGGACAGCACTCTACGATTGGTGTCTCCTGAGAGGTCTCCTCCTCTGGTCTCTGTCTCTTGGGTCCCTCTCATCAGGTGGGGGAAACACTTGCTCCCCTCCCTCATCTCTAGTTTCCTTGTGTCCCTGGGAGCTCACCAGCCCCTCTCCTCAGAAATGCCCTTTCAATTCCCAGGATAGGGAAGGCATGGCAGAAGGGGGTGTTGTAAGCCAGGTTCCCCTCATGCTATCGATAATTCTCTGACTCAGTTTGGGGCACAGGAAAATAATGGGGGAGAGGGACAGTGCTGGCTGGGCCAGGAGGGGGAAGCCCTAGAGTCCTGAGATGTGAGATATGGGAGCTGGACCTGCTTCCAAAGAACTTTCCCTTTAGCCCTGCTTGTCGAAGAGAGGGGTAGGTCTCAGCTGAGGGATGTGTAGTCACTGTGATAGGCCTATGGAGACCTGGGAGGAGATCTTCCCCAGTCTTACCCTGCTACTTGCCATTGTCCTCAGGGAATCTGGGGGACCAGCTGGGTCCCATCTTTCCCACTCCAGTAGTCTTAGGACCACAGAGAAGACGTGGGAGTAAGGAGAAACCTGGGAAAGAGGGAGCCCCCCAACCATATTGCTCTGACCTCTAATCCTGAACCAAGCTCTGACCCCTAGCCTTAAAACTCATGTTCAAATGCCTTCAAGGGGACGACACTGCAAACCTTCCCCTAACAGGGACAATGCAACCCACTTCCCTTGTCCAAAATGTTGAGTGCTGAGGTTCTCAGAGCTAAAGACAAAGAGTGGGAACTGGGGACAGGGAGGCTACTAAGGAGTTATGAAAGGGAGAAAAGGTTCCAGATAGATGGAGACAGTGGGGAGTGCACTCAGTGGAAAGGTATTCTGCTGCCAACTCATGTACTGCAATTCAATGCAGACACTAACTACCCAGAGCTAGTGTTGGACTCCACAGGTTTAAGGGCACAGTCCCAACAAGCCTGCCTCCACTTGAGCTGCCAGTCACAAGTGGGGTCCCCAGGACACCTGCATTTCTGCCTAACTAGCTACAAGTCCAGAGGTCTTCAAACCCCCCTCAGGTCCAATGGTTCACTAGAATGACTCACACAACTCGGAAGTGCTCTCCTGACAACTAGTGTTTTATAAAGTACATATATCAGGAACATCCAAATGAAAAGACACACAAGGAGGGTCTCAGTGCAGAGCTCCCATGCTCTCTCCCCATGGAGACACAAAGGGCATGTCACCCTCCCAGTACATCCATATGTTCACCAACCAGGAAGTTCCATGAGCTTTGGGGTACAGAGTTTTTACTGAGATTTCATACATAGGCAGGAATGAATTGTTGGCAACATGACTCGATCTCCTCTGACGGATTGGCTCAAAACCCCAATTCTGCAGTGATATGGTTGTTCTTTCTGCTGACCAGGCCTCAGCCCAAGTCACCTCATCTCTTAGCATCAACTCAGGTGTGAGCCGAGGGACTCGTAGATAACAAAGACACTCGTATTACTTGAGGTATTCCAAAGATTTAGAGTCTCCCTCTCAGGGACCAGGGACAAAAGCCAAATTGTTGAGTATACAACAGACAGAGCCCTGCATCTGAGTGAAGGGATGTGAATTACTGAAGCCCTGGGGACCAGGCCTCCTCTTCCCGTGCACCAGACTTGACCCAGCTGCAGCAGGACAGGAGTGTCCCTGTGAGTGTGAGTGTAAGTGAGGGTGAGTGCGGTGGAAGCACAGGTTCTCCATGCCCAGACTGCAATGCTTCCCACTGGCATCCGTGGATCTGTCTGTCACCTGTCTGTATGTAGCCCAGGCAGGGGAAGATAGGTATGAGAGGGGAAAAGAGTGTGGAATGGTGGGAAGAGGATTGGTGAATCCATTCTCCACACTTCAGCCTGAGGGGACTTTTATTTCACTCATTTCTGGTCATTCTCTCCCATACCGTCCAGCCACGAGGCTCCCTTCCCCCCTCCCCAGACCAAATAGGGCAGCTATTTCCAACCTCCCACACTGGGTTAATTGCTCTTTCTTGGCTTTGCCAAAGCACCCTCCACGGCCCCCAGCCAGTCAGCTTCGTCTATTGTAGTGATCTTATTGTCTCTTTTGATTCCCCTGCCCTGTCCAACCCAGATGACAAGCTCTCTGAGGGAAGAGTCTGTGCCTGTCTTCTCTGCTGTATCCTCATGCCCAAGCACATCACCCGGCACCTAGTAGTCCCTCGATAAATATTTGTTGCTTAGTGACGGCAGGAACAGAAATCACATGAAAGGAGGTCTCAGCTCAGAGAGGAAGGGCTGTGACCCTCTAACCATGAAGTGACTTGGCCAAGGCCACTCAGCCAACAAGTGTTCCCATAGCCTGGCCTGTCTAGACTGGGCCCTCTCTGGAGCCCTATTCCTCCTCTGCCCAGAATCGTACAAACAGAATGGGGAAGACAAGAAAGGTAATTGTCGGAGCAGAAGCCAGGAAGACAGAGAGGAGAGGGGATTGGCAAAACAGTACTGGACAGCGTCCCAAAGCTCTTTTCTTGCTGCCTAGTGCTGAGGTCTCTGTCTTCCCAGGGTGCAGCTCTGAAATCTGACTCCACCCTTATAAAAGAGGGTCCGTGCCCTGCCTCTTTGTAACAAACCCTAACTCCACCTCTTTATTGATAGGCTCTGGCTCCACCTTCTGGACTACCCCTCCTCTGAAGAAATGCCCTGGCTCCGCCCCTTCCTGGTAATAGGTAAGCCCCACCCCTAGTGCGTGATGCTGTCTTTGTGACCTAATGCACCGGCGTGTTTCCAGGGTGGAGCCAGAGAGGGTGGGCATTTAGGCTGTGCCGAACCCTCAACCCCCATCCGGGTGACCACAATCCCCGAAAATCCTCACGTGGGACCCCTAATATCCCAGCCCCATGACCTCGAAGGCCTTTGGCTCTAACCCCCTAAATGCCCCATGCCCCCGAGAGGCCCTACCACCCAATCCCTTAACGACTAGTGCCTCCCAAATCTTCAATCCAACCCTGTCCCAATGTGGCAACTGAGTCTTCCCGGGGGCACCTGTCTCATATTATCTGAGAACAATTCAGACTGGTCCAGAGAATGACAGAGAAGGGGATCCTCCCAAGGATTTGGGGAATCCTTGATCCAATCATGCCGCTCACCAGGAGACGTTGGGAACCCAGGACATGTCGGGATTGAGGAGATACCAGGTGATGCAGGAAGCTGAGGAGGAGGAGGAGGAGGAGGCGAGAGTGGAGGCGGGGTTCTTCGGAGGATGAACCTAGCCGCTTCCGGTTGGTGGGGCAGGGGCGGGGAGGGCGCGAGTTCTCTGGGGCGGGAGAAGCGGGAGGGGAGGGGCCTCTTAGGGGGCGTGGACTGGAGGAACCGCCTCTAAAAACCGCCTGTAAAGCGCCAGTAAAGCGCCTCTAACCGCCTCTAAAAGGGCAGAGCCTCTAAAGACCGCCTGTAAACCGCCTCTAACCGCCTCTAAAAGGGCGGAGCCTTCCACGAGAGGGTAGAAGCGCCCAAGGGGCGGAGTCAGTGGGGTCAGCCCCGCCCCGCCCTGCCTTCTTTTTCCAGGATCGGCTGGGGCTGTTTCTACATTTTCCCCTGGCTGCACATGTGGTGGAGGGAGCGGAGGCGAAGGGCTTGGGATACCGCGCACCCGCCCAGGGCATGGACGAGGCTCAGTCCGGGAGAACCGGTCGCGGGGAAGCCGGGAGCCCCCGCCCCGCCTCATTCCTGTGTCGGGTCCCCACACAGCTCAGCGCACCCTCGGGAGCAGAAGCTGGAGCTTCTGCGGGGCCTGATGAGCTGTTTGTCAAGCGGACTGGGCACTGCTCTCCAGGGCTCCGGTCGCATCATCCCCCACCGCACCCCTGCTGCCGCTGCCTAGCCAGCTGGTGAGTTAAAGATGTAAACCGAAGCCACCGTCCTGCCCTCCTGATTCTGCCGCCGCTGCTGCCATTCGGGCTGGGAGCCATTCTCCATGCCGGCTGTTTCCATATCAACAGGGCCTCTCTCCCTGATAAGGGGTCCATCCGTGTCCAGGCTCCCATTATTCCTAAGGGCCCCTCATCAGAGTCAGGCCTCCCCTTACTACCAGTGATTGCCTTCCACCACCTAAGCCCCCCGCCCCAACACACACACACACTCGTCTCTGTGAGTGGCCTGTATGGAGGGAGCTAAATAATCCTGGCTTTATCTTCCTCCCAGCCTTGTCCCCACGTCCATAAATCCTCACAATCCCAGCACTCTGCTGCCACCTTCCTCCTGGACAGGACTTTGCCTGGTGCCTGAAGCATCTTCTCCTCCTGGGAGTGGATCGAAACTATTTCAAGCCCATAGTTGTAGGAAGTAGGCTGTGAGAGGAGGGAAAGATTCCTCGAAGCTGCCACCCTTGGCCTGCCATAGGGGAATGACTGAGAACTGTTGGAGGTCTTTCCTACAGTTAACACCCCAGCTTCTGGCTCCTTCAGTTGGATCCCGAGTTGAAAGATACTGGGCATCAGGGACTTCCCTGATGGTCCAGTGGATAAGACTCCATGCTCCCACTGCAGGGGGTATGCGTTCTATCCCTGGCTGGGGAATTAAGATACCGCATGCCGCGCGGCACAGCCAAAAGGTCAAACTAAAAGGGTACATAGATACTTGGCATCAGCCCCCCGAAGTGTAACCTCCCTAGGAGAACCCAAGGGCCACTGCTCCCTACCTTTCCTTTCTGTCTTGTCACCGAGTTGGGCTGAAATCGACTAGCAACTGAAGTGATGAAGGGTCAGGGACTCCTAGTGGGTCTGCTTTCAGTTAGGGACTGGCCCCAGCACCGGGGAGGGCACCACAGAATTAAGTTAAAGGGACAGCACTCTACGATTGGTGTCTCCTGAGAGGTCTCCTCCTCTGGTCTCTGTCTCTTGGGTCCCTCTCATCAGGTGGGGGAAACACTTGCTCCCCTCCCTCATCTCTAGTTTCCTTGTGTCCCTGGGAGCTCACCAGCCCCTCTCCTCAGAAATCCCCTTTCAATTCCCAGGATAGGGAAGGCATGGCAGAAGGGGGTGTTGTAAGCCAGGTTCCCCTCATGCTATCGATAATTCTCTGACTCAGTTTGGGGCACAGGAAAATAATGGGGGAGAGGGACAGTGCTGGCTGGGCCAGGAGGGGGAAGCCCTAGAGTCCTGAGATGTGAGATATGGGAGCTGGACCTGCTTCCAAAGAACTTTCCCTTTAGCCCTGCTTGTCGAAGAGAGGGGTAGGTCTCAGCTGAGGGATGTGTAGTCACTGTGATAGGCCTATGGAGACCTGGGAGGAGATCTTCCCCAGTCTTACCCTGCTACTTGCCATTGTCCTCAGGGAATCTGGGGGACCAGCTGGGTCCCATCTTTCCCACTCCAGTAGTCTTAGGACCACAGAGAAGACGTGGGAGTAAGGAGAAACCTGGGAAAGAGGGAGCCCCCCAACCATATTGCTCTGACCTCTAATCCTGAACCAAGCTCTGACCCCTAGCCTTAAAACTCATGTTCAAATGCCTTCAAGGGGACGACACTGCAAACCTTCCCCTAACAGGGACAATGCAACCCACTTCCCTTGTCCAAAATGTTGAGTGCTGAGGTTCTCAGAGCTAAAGACAAAGAGTGGGAACTGGGGACAGGGAGGCTACTAAGGAGTTATGAAAGGGAGAAAAGGTTCCAGATAGATGGAGACAGTGGGGAGTGCACTCAGTGGAAAGGTATTCTGCTGCCAACTCATGTACTGCAATTCAATGCAGACACTAACTACCCAGAGCTAGTGTTGGACTCCACAGGTTTAAGGGCACAGTCCCAACAAGCCTGCCTCCACTTGAGCTGCCAGTCACAAGTGGGGTCCCCAGGACACCTGCATTTCTGCCTAACTAGCTACAAGTCCAGAGGTCTTCAAACCCCCCTCAGGTCCAATGGTTCACTAGAATGACTCACACAACTCGGAAGTGCTCTCCTGACAACTAGTTTTTTATAAAGTACATATATCAGGAACATCCAAATGAAAAGACACACAAGGAGGGTCTCAGTGCAGAGCTCCCATGCTCTCTCCCCATGGAGACACAAAGGGCATGTCACCCTCCCAGTACATCCATATGTTCACCAACCAGGAAGTTCCATGAGCTTTGGGGTACAGAGTTTTTACTGAGATTTCATACATAGGCAGGAATGAATTGTTGGCAACATGACTCGATCTCCTCTGACGGATTGGCTCAAAACCCCAATTCTGCAGTGATATGGTTGTTCTTTCTGCTGACCAGGCCTCAGCCCAAGTCACCTCATCTCTTAGCATCAACTCAGGTGTGAGCCGAGGGACTCGTAGATAACAAAGACACTCGTATTACTTGAGGTATTCCAAAGATTTAGAGTCTCCCTCTCAGGGACCAGGGACAAAAGCCAAATTGTTGAGTATACAACAGACAGAGCCCTGCATCTGAGTGAAGGGATGTGAATTACTGAAGCCCTGGGGACCAGGCCTCCTCTTCCCGTGCACCAGACTTGACCCAGCTGCAGCAGGACAGGAGTGTCCCTGTGAGTGTGAGTGTAAGTGAGGGTGAGTGCGGTGGAAGCACAGGTTCTCCATGCCCAGACTGCAATGCTTCCCACTGGCATCCGTGGATCTGTCTGTCACCTGTCTGTATGTAGCCCAGGCAGGGGAAGATAGGTATGAGAGGGGAAAAGAGTGTGGAATGGTGGGAAGAGGATTGGTGAATCCATTCTCCACACTTCAGCCTGAGGGGACTTTTATTTCACTCATTTCTGGTCATTCTCTCCCATACCGTCCAGCCACGAGGCTCCCTTCCCCCCTCCCCAGACCAAATAGGGCAGCTATTTCCAACCTCCCACACTGGGTTAATTGCTCTTTCTTGGCTTTGCCAAAGCACCCTCCACGGCCCCCAGCCAGTCAGCTTCGTCTATTGTAGTGATCTTATTGTCTCTTTTGATTCCCCTGCCCTGTCCAACCCAGATGACAAGCTCTCTGAGGGAAGAGTCTGTGCCTGTCTTCTCTGCTGTATCCTCATGCCCAAGCACATCACCCGGCACCTAGTAGTCCCTCGATAAATATTTGTTGCTTAGTGACGGCAGGAACAGAAATCACATGAAAGGAGGTCTCAGCTCAGAGAGGAAGGGCTGTGACCCTCTAACCATGAAGTGACTTGGCCAAGGCCACTCAGCCAACAAGTGTTCCCATAGCCTGGCCTGTCTAGACTGGGCCCTCTCTGGAGCCCTATTCCTCCTCTGCCCAGAATCGTACAAACAGAATGGGGAAGACAAGAAAGGTAATTGTCGGAGCAGAAGCCAGGAAGACAGAGAGGAGAGGGGATTGGCAAAACAGTACTGGACAGCGTCCCAAAGCTCTTTTCTTGCTGCCTAGTGCTGAGGTCTCTGTCTTCCCAGGGTGCAGCTCTGAAATCTGACTCCACCCTTATAAAAGAGGGTCCGTGCCCTGCCTCTTTGTAACAAACCCTAACTCCACCTCTTTATTGATAGGCTCTGGCTCCACCTTCTGGACTACCCCTCCTCTGAAGAAATGCCCTGGCTCCGCCCCTTCCTGGTAATAGGTAAGCCCCACCCCTAGTGCGTGATGCTGTCTTTGTGACCTAATGCACCGGCGTGTTTCCAGGGTGGAGCCAGAGAGGGTGGGCATTTAGGCTGTGCCGAACCCTCAACCCCCATCCGGGTGACCACAATCCCCGAAAATCCTCACGTGGGACCCCTAATATCCCAGCCCCATGACCTCGAAGGCCTTTGGCTCTAACCCCCTAAATGCCCCATGCCCCCGAGAGGCCCTACCACCCAATCCCTTAACGACTAGTGCCTCCCAAATCTTCAATCCAACCCTGTCCCAATGTGGCAACTGAGTCTTCCCGGGGGCACCTGTCTCATATTATCTGAGAACAATTCAGACTGGTCCAGAGAATGACAGAGAAGGGGATCCTCCCAAGGATTTGGGGAATCCTTGATCCAATCATGCCGCTCACCAGGAGACGTTGGGAACCCAGGACATGTCGGGATTGAGGAGATACCAGGTGATGCAGGAAGCTGAGGAGGAGGAGGAGGAGGAGGCGAGAGTGGAGGCGGGGTTCTGCGGAGGATGAACCTAGCCGCTTCCGGTTGGTGGGGCAGGGGCGGGGAGGGCGCGAGTTCTCTGGGGCGGGAGAAGCGGGAGGGGAGGGGCCTCTTAGGGGGCGTGGACTGGAGGAACCGCCTCTAAAAACCGCCTGTAAAGCGCCAGTAAAGCGCCTCTAACCGCCTCTAAAAGGGCAGAGCCTCTAAAGACCGCCTGTAAACCGCCTCTAACCGCCTCTAAAAGGGCGGAGCCTTCCACGAGAGGGTAGAAGCGCCCAAGGGGCGGAGTCAGTGGGGTCAGCCCCGCCCCGCCCTGCCTTCTTTTTCCAGGATCGGCTGGGGCTGTTTCTACATTTTCCCCTGGCTGCACATGTGGTGGAGGGAGCGGAGGCGAAGGGCTTGGGATACCGCGCACCCGCCCAGGGCATGGACGAGGCTCAGTCCGGGAGAACCGGTCGCGGGGAAGCCGGGAGCCCCCGCCCCGCCTCATTCCTGTGTCGGGTCCCCACACAGCTCAGCGCACCCTCGGGAGCAGAAGCTGGAGCTTCTGCGGGGCCTGATGAGCTGTTTGTCAAGCGGACTGGGCACTGCTCTCCAGGGCTCCGGTCGCATCATCCCCCACCGCACCCCTGCTGCCGCTGCCTAGCCAGCTGGTGAGTTAAAGATGTAAACCGAAGCCACCGTCCTGCCCTCCTGATTCTGCCGCCGCTGCTGCCATTCGGGCTGGGAGCCATTCTCCATGCCGGCTGTTTCCATATCAACAGGGCCTCTCTCCCTGATAAGGGGTCCATCCGTGTCCAGGCTCCCATTATTCCTAAGGGCCCCTCATCAGAGTCAGGCCTCCCCTTACTACCAGTGATTGCCTTCCACCACCTAAGCCCCCCGCCCCAACACACACACACACTCGTCTCTGTGAGTGGCCTGTATGGAGGGAGCTAAATAATCCTGGCTTTATCTTCCTCCCAGCCTTGTCCCCACGTCCATAAATCCTCACAATCCCAGCACTCTGCTGCCACCTTCCTCCTGGACAGGACTTTGCCTGGTGCCTGAAGCATCTTCTCCTCCTGGGAGTGGATCGAAACTATTTCAAGCCCATAGTTGTAGGATGTAGGCTGTGAGAGGAGGGAAAGATTCCTCGAAGCTGCCACCCTTGGCCTGCCATAGGGGAATGACTGAGAACTGTTGGAGGTCTTTCCTACAGTTAACACCCCAGCTTCTGGCTCCTTCAGTTGGATCCCGAGTTGAAAGATACTGGGCATCAGGGACTTCCCTGATGGTCCAGTGGATAAGACTCCATGCTCCCACTGCAGGGGGTATGCGTTCTATCCCTGGCTGGGGAATTAAGATACCGCATGCCGCGCGGCACAGCCAAAAGGTCAAACTAAAAGGGTACATAGATACTTGGCATCAGCCCCCCGAAGTGTAACCTCCCTAGGAGAACCCAAGGGCCACTGCTCCCTACCTTTCCTTTCTGTCTTGTCACCGAGTTGGGCTGAAATCGACTAGCAACTGAAGTGATGAAGGGTCAGGGACTCCTAGTGGGTCTGCTTTCAGTTAGGGACTGGCCCCAGCACCGGGGAGGGCACCACAGAATTAAGTTAAAGGGACAGCACTCTACGATTGGTGTCTCCTGAGAGGTCTCCTCCTCTGGTCTCTGTCTCTTGGGTCCCTCTCATCAGGTGGGGGAAACACTTGCTCCCCTCCCTCATCTCTAGTTTCCTTGTGTCCCTGGGAGCTCACCAGCCCCTCTCCTCAGAAATGCCCTTTCAATTCCCAGGATAGGGAAGGCATGGCAGAAGGGGGTGTTGTAAGCCAGGTTCCCCTCATGCTATCGATAATTCTCTGACTCAGTTTGGGGCACAGGAAAATAATGGGGGAGAGGGACAGTGCTGGCTGGGCCAGGAGGGGGAAGCCCTAGAGTCCTGAGATGTGAGATATGGGAGCTGGACCTGCTTCCAAAGAACTTTCCCTTTAGCCCTGCTTGTCGAAGAGAGGGGTAGGTCTCAGCTGAGGGATGTGTAGTCACTGTGATAGGCCTATGGAGACCTGGGAGGAGATCTTCCCCAGTCTTACCCTGCTACTTGCCATTGTCCTCAGGGAATCTGGGGGACCAGCTGGGTCCCATCTTTCCCACTCCAGTAGTCTTAGGACCACAGAGAAGACGTGGGAGTAAGGAGAAACCTGGGAAAGAGGGAGCCCCCCAACCATATTGCTCTGACCTCTAATCCTGAACCAAGCTCTGACCCCTAGCCTTAAAACTCATGTTCAAATGCCTTCAAGGGGACGACACTGCAAACCTTCCCCTAACAGGGACAATGCAACCCACTTCCCTTGTCCAAAATGTTGAGTGCTGAGGTTCTCAGAGCTAAAGACAAAGAGTGGGAACTGGGGACAGGGAGGCTACTAAGGAGTTATGAAAGGGAGAAAAGGTTCCAGATAGATGGAGACAGTGGGGAGTGCACTCAGTGGAAAGGTATTCTGCTGCCAACTCATGTACTGCAATTCAATGCAGACACTAACTACCCAGAGCTAGTGTTGGACTCCACAGGTTTAAGGGCACAGTCCCAACAAGCCTGCCTCCACTTGAGCTGCCAGTCACAAGTGGGGTCCCCAGGACACCTGCATTTCTGCCTAACTAGCTACAAGTCCAGAGGTCTTCAAACCCCCCTCAGGTCCAATGGTTCACTAGAATGACTCACACAACTCGGAAGTGCTCTCCTGACAACTAGTGTTTTATAAAGTACATATATCAGGAACATCCAAATGAAAAGACACACAAGGAGGGTCTCAGTGCAGAGCTCCCATGCTCTCTCCCCATGGAGACACAAAGGGCATGTCACCCTCCCAGTACATCCATATGTTCACCAACCAGGAAGTTCCATGAGCTTTGGGGTACAGAGTTTTTACTGAGATTTCATACATAGGCAGGAATGAATTGTTGGCAACATGACTCGATCTCCTCTGACGGATTGGCTCAAAACCCCAATTCTGCAGTGATATGGTTGTTCTTTCTGCTGACCAGGCCTCAGCCCAAGTCACCTCATCTCTTAGCATCAACTCAGGTGTGAGCCGAGGGACTCGTAGATAACAAAGACACTCGTATTACTTGAGGTATTCCAAAGATTTAGAGTCTCCCTCTCAGGGACCAGGGACAAAAGCCAAATTGTTGAGTATACAACAGACAGAGCCCTGCATCTGAGTGAAGGGATGTGAATTACTGAAGCCCTGGGGACCAGGCCTCCTCTTCCCGTGCACCAGACTTGACCCAGCTGCAGCAGGACAGGAGTGTCCCTGTGAGTGTGAGTGTAAGTGAGGGTGAGTGCGGTGGAAGCACAGGTTCTCCATGCCCAGACTGCAATGCTTCCCACTGGCATCCGTGGATCTGTCTGTCACCTGTCTGTCTGTAGCCCAGGCAGGGGAAGATAGGTATGAGAGGGGAAAAGAGTGTGGAATGGTGGGAAGAGGATTGGTGAATCCATTCTCCACACTTCAGCCTGAGGGGACTTTTATTTCACTCATTTCTGGTCATTCTCTCCCATACCGTCCAGCCACGAGGCTCCCTTCCCCCCTCCCCAGACCAAATAGGGCAGCTATTTCCAACCTCCCACACTGGGTTAATTGCTCTTTCTTGGCTTTGCCAAAGCACCCTCCACGGCCCCCAGCCAGTCAGCTTCGTCTATTGTAGTGATCTTATTGTCTCTTTTGATTCCCCTGCCCTGTCCAACCCAGATGACAAGCTCTCTGAGGGAAGAGTCTGTGCCTGTCTTCTCTGCTGTATCCTCATGCCCAAGCACATCACCTGGCACCTAGATGTCCCTCGATAAATATTTGTTGCTTAGTGACGGCAGGAACAGAAATCACATGAAAGGAGGTCTCAGCTCAGAGAGGAAGGGCTGTGACCCTCTAACCATGAAGTGACTTGGCCAAGGCCACTCAGCCAACAAGTGTTCCCATAGCCTGGCCTGTCTAGACTGGGCCCTCTCTGGAGCCCTATTCCTCCTCTGCCCAGAATCGTACAAACAGAATGGGGAAGACAAGAAAGGTAATTGTCGGAGCAGAAGCCAGGAAGACAGAGAGGAGAGGGGATTGGCAAAACAGTACTGGACAGCGTCCCAAAGCTCTTTTCTTGCTGCCTAGTGCTGAGGTCTCTGTCTTCCCAGGGTGCAGCTCTGAAATCTGACTCCACCCTTATAAAAGAGGGTCCGTGCCCTGCCTCTTTGTAACAAACCCTAACTCCACCTCTTTATTGATAGGCTCTGGCTCCACCTTCTGGACTACCCCTCGTCTGAAGAAATGCCCTGGCTCCGCCCCTTCCTGGTAATAGGTAAGCCCCACCCCTAGTGCGTGATGCTGTCTTTGTGACCTAATGCACCGGCGTGTTTCCAGGGTGGAGCCAGAGAGGGTGGGCATTTAGGCTTTGCCGAACCCTCAACCCCCATCCGGGTGACCACAATCCCCGAAAATCCTCACGTGGGACCCCTAATATCCCAGCCCCATGACCTCGAAGGCCTTTGGCTCTAACCCCCTAAATGCCCCATGCCCCCGAGAGGCCCTACCACCCAATCCCTTAACGACTAGTGCCTCCCAAATCTTCAATCCAACCCTGTCCCAATGTGGCAACTGAGTCTTCCCGGGGGCACCTGTCTCATATTATCTGAGAACAATTCAGACTGGTCCAGAGAATGACAGAGAAGGGGATCCTCCCAAGGATTTGGGGAATCCTTGATCCAATCATGCCGCTCACCAGGAGACGTTGGGAACCCAGGACATGTCGGGATTGAGGAGATACCAGGTGATGCAGGAAGCTGAGGAGGAGGAGGAGGAGGAGGCGAGAGTGGAGGCGGGGTTCTGCGGAGGATGAACCTAGCCGCTTCCGGTTGGTGGGGAAGGGGCGGGGAGGGCGCGAGTTCTCTGGGGCGGGAGAAGCGGGAGGGGAGGGGCCTCTTAGGGGGCGTGGACTGGAGGAACCGCCTCTAAAAACCGCCTGTAAAGCGCCAGTAAAGCGCCTCTAACCGCCTCTAAAAGGGCAGAGCCTCTAAAGACCGCCTGTAAACCGCCTCTAACCGCCTCTAAAAGGGCGGAGCCTTCCACGAGAGGGTAGAAGCGCCCAAGGGGCGGAGTCAGTGGGGTCAGCCCCGCCCCGCCCTGCCTTCTTTTTCCAGGATCGGCTGGGGCTGTTTCTACATTTTCCCCTGGCTGCACATGTGGTGGAGGGAGCGGAGGCGAAGGGCTTGGGATACCGCGCACCCGCCCAGGGCATGGACGAGGCTCAGTCCGGGAGAACCGGTCGCGGGGAAGCCGGGAGCCCCCGCCCCGCCTCATTCCTGTGTCGGGTCCCCACACAGCTCAGCGCACCCTCGGGAGCAGAAGCTGGAGCTTCTGCGGGGCCTGATGAGCTGTTTGTCAAGCGGACTGGGCACTGCTCTCCAGGGCTCCGGTCGCATCATCCCCCACCGCACCCCTGCTGCCGCTGCCTAGCCAGCTGGTGAGTTAAAGATGTAAACCGAAGCCACCGTCCTGCCCTCCTGATTCTGCCGCCGCTGCTGCCATTCGGGCTGGGAGCCATTCTCCATGCCGGCTGTTTCCATATCAACAGGGCCTCTCTCCCTGATAAGGGGTCCATCCGTGTCCAGGCTCCCATTATTCCTAAGGGCCCCTCATCAGAGTCAGGCCTCCCCTTACTACCAGTGATTGCCTTCCACCACCTAAGCCCCCCGCCCCAACACACACACACACTCGTCTCTGTGAGTGGCCTGTATGGAGGGAGCTAAATAATCCTGGCTTTATCTTCCTCCCAGCCTTGTCCCCACGTCCATAAATCCTCACAATCCCAGCACTCTGCTGCCACCTTCCTCCTGGACAGGACTTTGCCTGGTGCCTGAAGCATCTTCTCCTCCTGGGAGTGGATCGAAACTATTTCAAGCCCATAGTTGTAGGAAGTAGGCTGTGAGAGGAGGGAAAGATTCCTCGAAGCTGCCACCCTTGGCCTGCCATAGGGGAATGACTGAGAACTGTTGGAGGTCTTTCCTACAGTTAACACCCCAGCTTCTGGCTCCTTCAGTTGGATCCCGAGTTGAAAGATACTGGGCATCAGGGACTTCCCTGATGGTCCAGTGGATAAGACTCCATGCTCCCACTGCAGGGGGTATGCGTTCTATCCCTGGCTGGGGAATTAAGATACCGCATGCCGCGCGGCACAGCCAAAAGGTCAAACTAAAAGGGTACATAGATACTTGGCATCAGCCCCCCGAAGTGTAACCTCCCTAGGAGAACCCAAGGGCCACTGCTCCCTACCTTTCCTTTCTGTCTTGTCACCGAGTTGGGCTGAAATCGACTAGCAACTGAAGTGATGAAGGGTCAGGGACTCCTAGTGGGTCTGCTTTCAGTTAGGGACTGGCCCCAGCACCGGGGAGGGCACCACAGAATTAAGTTAAAGGGACAGCACTCTACGATTGGTGTCTCCTGAGAGGTCTCCTCCTCTGGTCTCTGTCTCTTGGGTCCCTCTCATCAGGTGGGGGAAACACTTGCTCCCCTCCCTCATCTCTAGTTTCCTTGTGTCCCTGGGAGCTCACCAGCCCCTCTCCTCAGAAATCCCCTTTCAATTCCCAGGATAGGGAAGGCATGGCAGAAGGGGGTGTTGTAAGCCAGGTTCCCCTCATGCTATCGATAATTCTCTGACTCAGTTTGGGGCACAGGAAAATAATGGGGGAGAGGGACAGTGCTGGCTGGGCCAGGAGGGGGAAGCCCTAGAGTCCTGAGATGTGAGATATGGGAGCTGGACCTGCTTCCAAAGAACTTTCCCTTTAGCCCTGCTTGTCGAAGAGAGGGGTAGGTCTCAGCTGAGGGATGTGTAGTCACTGTGATAGGCCTATGGAGACCTGGGAGGAGATCTTCCCCAGTCTTACCCTGCTACTTGCCATTGTCCTCAGGGAATCTGGGGGACCAGCTGGGTCCCATCTTTCCCACTCCAGTAGTCTTAGGACCACAGAGAAGACGTGGGAGTAAGGAGAAACCTGGGAAAGAGGGAGCCCCCCAACCATATTGCTCTGACCTCTAATCCTGAACCAAGCTCTGACCCCTAGCCTTAAAACTCATGTTCAAATGCCTTCAAGGGGACGACACTGCAAACCTTCCCCTAACAGGGACAATGCAACCCACTTCCCTTGTCCAAAATGTTGAGTGCTGAGGTTCTCAGAGCTAAAGACAAAGAGTGGGAACTGGGGACAGGGAGGCTACTAAGGAGTTATGAAAGGGAGAAAAGGTTCCAGATAGATGGAGACAGTGGGGAGTGCACTCAGTGGAAAGGTATTCTGCTGCCAACTCATGTACTGCAATTCAATGCAGACACTAACTACCCAGAGCTAGTGTTGGACTCCACAGGTTTAAGGGCACAGTCCCAACAAGCCTGCCTCCACTTGAGCTGCCAGTCACAAGTGGGGTCCCCAGGACACCTGCATTTCTGCCTAACTAGCTACAAGTCCAGAGGTCTTCAAACCCCCCTCAGGTCCAATGGTTCACTAGAATGACTCACACAACTCGGAAGTGCTCTCCTGACAACTAGTGTTTTATAAAGTACATATATCAGGAACATCCAAATGAAAAGACACACAAGGAGGGTCTCAGTGCAGAGCTCCCATGCTCTCTCCCCATGGAGACACAAAGGGCATGTCACCCTCCCAGTACATCCATATGTTCACCAACCAGGAAGTTCCATGAGCTTTGGGGTACAGAGTTTTTACTGAGATTTCATACATAGGCAGGAATGAATTGTTGGCAACATGACTCGATCTCCTCTGACGGATTGGCTCAAAACCCCAATTCTGCAGTGATATGGTTGTTCTTTCTGCTGACCAGGCCTCAGCCCAAGTCACCTCATCTCTTAGCATCAACTCAGGTGTGAGCCGAGGGACTCGTAGATAACAAAGACACTCGTATTACTTGAGGTATTCCAAAGATTTAGAGTCTCCCTCTCAGGGACCAGGGACAAAAGCCAAATTGTTGAGTATACAACAGACAGAGCCCTGCATCTGAGTGAAGGGATGTGAATTACTGAAGCCCTGGGGACCAGGCCTCCTCTTCCCGTGCACCAGACTTGACCCAGCTGCAGCAGGACAGGAGTGTCCCTGTGAGTGTGAGTGTAAGTGAGGGTGAGTGCGGTGGAAGCACAGGTTCTCCATGCCCAGACTGCAATGCTTCCCACTGGCATCCGTGGATCTGTCTGTCACCTGTCTGTATGTAGCCCAGGCAGGGGAAGATAGGTATGAGAGGGGAAAAGAGTGTGGAATGGTGGGAAGAGGATTGGTGAATCCATTCTCCACACTTCAGCCTGAGGGGACTTTTATTTCACTCATTTCTGGTCATTCTCTCCCATACCGTCCAGCCACGAGGCTCCCTTCCCCCCTCCCCAGACCAAATAGGGCAGCTATTTCCAACCTCCCACACTGGGTTAATTGCTCTTTCTTGGCTTTGCCAAAGCACCCTCCACGGCCCCCAGCCAGTCAGCTTCGTCTATTGTAGTGATCTTATTGTCTCTTTTGATTCCCCTGCCCTGTCCAACCCAGATGACAAGCTCTCTGAGGGAAGAGTCTGTGCCTGTCTTCTCTGCTGTATCCTCATGCCCAAGCACATCACCCGGCACCTAGTAGTCCCTCGATAAATATTTGTTGCTTAGTGACGGCAGGAACAGAAATCACATGAAAGGAGGTCTCAGCTCAGAGAGGAAGGGCTGTGACCCTCTAACCATGAAGTGACTTGGCCAAGGCCACTCAGCCAACAAGTGTTCCCATAGCCTGGCCTGTCTAGACTGGGCCCTCTCTGGAGCCCTATTCCTCCTCTGCCCAGAATCGTACAAACAGAATGGGGAAGACAAGAAAGGTAATTGTCGGAGCAGAAGCCAGGAAGACAGAGAGGAGAGGGGATTGGCAAAACAGTACTGGACAGCGTCCCAAAGCTCTTTTCTTGCTGCCTAGTGCTGAGGTCTCTGTCTTCCCAGGGTGCAGCTCTGAAATCTGACTCCACCCTTATAAAAGAGGGTCCGTGCCCTGCCTCTTTGTAACAAACCCTAACTCCACCTCTTTATTGATAGGCTCTGGCTCCACCTTCTGGACTACCCCTCCTCTGAAGAAATGCCCTGGCTCCGCCCCTTCCTGGTAATAGGTAAGCCCCACCCCTAGTGCGTGATGCTGTCTTTGTGACCTAATGCACCGGCGTGTTTCCAGGGTGGAGCCAGAGAGGGTGGGCATTTAGGCTGTGCCGAACCCTCAACCCCCATCCGGGTGACCACAATCCCCGAAAATCCTCACGTGGGACCCCTAATATCCCAGCCCCATGACCTCGAAGGCCTTTGGCTCTAACCCCCTAAATGCCCCATGCCCCCGAGAGGCCCTACCACCCAATCCCTTAACGACTAGTGCCTCCCAAATCTTCAATCCAACCCTGTCCCAATGTGGCAACTGAGTCTTCCCGGGGGCACCTGTCTCATATTATCTGAGAACAATTCAGACTGGTCCAGAGAATGACAGAGAAGGGGATCCTCCCAAGGATTTGGGGAATCCTTGATCCAATCATGCCGCTCACCAGGAGACGTTGGGAACCCAGGACATGTCGGGATTGAGGAGATACCAGGTGATGCAGGAAGCTGAGGAGGAGGAGGAGGAGGAGGCGAGAGTGGAGGCGGGGTTCTTCGGAGGATGAACCTAGCCGCTTCCGGTTGGTGGGGCAGGGGCGGGGAGGGCGCGAGTTCTCTGGGGCGGGAGAAGCGGGAGGGGAGGGGCCTCTTAGGGGGCGTGGACTGGAGGAACCGCCTCTAAAAACCGCCTGTAAAGCGCCAGTAAAGCGCCTCTAACCGCCTCTAAAAGGGCAGAGCCTCTAAAGACCGCCTGTAAACCGCCTCTAACCGCCTCTAAAAGGGCGGAGCCTTCCACGAGAGGGTAGAAGCGCCCAAGGGGCGGAGTCAGTGGGGTCAGCCCCGCCCCGCCCTGCCTTCTTTTTCCAGGATCGGCTGGGGCTGTTTCTACATTTTCCCCTGGCTGCACATGTGGTGGAGGGAGCGGAGGCGAAGGGCTTGGGATACCGCGCACCCGCCCAGGGCATGGACGAGGCTCAGTCCGGGAGAACCGGTCGCGGGGAAGCCGGGAGCCCCCGCCCCGCCTCATTCCTGTGTCGGGTCCCCACACAGCTCAGCGCACCCTCGGGAGCAGAAGCTGGAGCTTCTGCGGGGCCTGATGAGCTGTTTGTCAAGCGGACTGGGCACTGCTCTCCAGGGCTCCGGTCGCATCATCCCCCACCGCACCCCTGCTGCCGCTGCCTAGCCAGCTGGTGAGTTAAAGATGTAAACCGAAGCCACCGTCCTGCCCTCCTGATTCTGCCGCCGCTGCTGCCATTCGGGCTGGGAGCCATTCTCCATGCCGGCTGTTTCCATATCAACAGGGCCTCTCTCCCTGATAAGGGGTCCATCCGTGTCCAGGCTCCCATTATTCCTAAGGGCCCCTCATCAGAGTCAGGCCTCCCCTTACTACCAGTGATTGCCTTCCACCACCTAAGCCCCCCGCCCCAACACACACACACACTCGTCTCTGTGAGTGGCCTGTATGGAGGGAGCTAAATAATCCTGGCTTTATCTTCCTCCCAGCCTTGTCCCCACGTCCATAAATCCTCACAATCCCAGCACTCTGCTGCCACCTTCCTCCTGGACAGGACTTTGCCTGGTGCCTGAAGCATCTTCTCCTCCTGGGAGTGGATCGAAACTATTTCAAGCCCATAGTTGTAGGAAGTAGGCTGTGAGAGGAGGGAAAGATTCCTCGAAGCTGCCACCCTTGGCCTGCCATAGGGGAATGACTGAGAACTGTTGGAGGTCTTTCCTACAGTTAACACCCCAGCTTCTGGCTCCTTCAGTTGGATCCCGAGTTGAAAGATACTGGGCATCAGGGACTTCCCTGATGGTCCAGTGGATAAGACTCCATGCTCCCACTGCAGGGGGTATGCGTTCTATCCCTGGCTGGGGAATTAAGATACCGCATGCCGCGCGGCACAGCCAAAAGGTCAAACTAAAAGGGTACATAGATACTTGGCATCAGCCCCCCGAAGTGTAACCTCCCTAGGAGAACCCAAGGGCCACTGCTCCCTACCTTTCCTTTCTGTCTTGTCACCGAGTTGGGCTGAAATCGACTAGCAACTGAAGTGATGAAGGGTCAGGGACTCCTAGTGGGTCTGCTTTCAGTTAGGGACTGGCCCCAGCACCGGGGAGGGCACCACAGAATTAAGTTAAAGGGACAGCACTCTACGATTGGTGTCTCCTGAGAGGTCTCCTCCTCTGGTCTCTGTCTCTTGGGTCCCTCTCATCAGGTGGGGGAAACACTTGCTCCCCTCCCTCATCTCTAGTTTCCTTGTGTCCCTGGGAGCTCACCAGCCCCTCTCCTCAGAAATCCCCTTTCAATTCCCAGGATAGGGAAGGCATGGCAGAAGGGGGTGTTGTAAGCCAGGTTCCCCTCATGCTATCGATAATTCTCTGACTCAGTTTGGGGCACAGGAAAATAATGGGGGAGAGGGACAGTGCTGGCTGGGCCAGGAGGGGGAAGCCCTAGAGTCCTGAGATGTGAGATATGGGAGCTGGACCTGCTTCCAAAGAACTTTCCCTTTAGCCCTGCTTGTCGAAGAGAGGGGTAGGTCTCAGCTGAGGGATGTGTAGTCACTGTGATAGGCCTATGGAGACCTGGGAGGAGATCTTCCCCAGTCTTACCCTGCTACTTGCCATTGTCCTCAGGGAATCTGGGGGACCAGCTGGGTCCCATCTTTCCCACTCCAGTAGTCTTAGGACCACAGAGAAGACGTGGGAGTAAGGAGAAACCTGGGAAAGAGGGAGCCCCCCAACCATATTGCTCTGACCTCTAATCCTGAACCAAGCTCTGACCCCTAGCCTTAAAACTCATGTTCAAATGCCTTCAAGGGGACGACACTGCAAACCTTCCCCTAACAGGGACAATGCAACCCACTTCCCTTGTCCAAAATGTTGAGTGCTGAGGTTCTCAGAGCTAAAGACAAAGAGTGGGAACTGGGGACAGGGAGGCTACTAAGGAGTTATGAAAGGGAGAAAAGGTTCCAGATAGATGGAGACAGTGGGGAGTGCACTCAGTGGAAAGGTATTCTGCTGCCAACTCATGTACTGCAATTCAATGCAGACACTAACTACCCAGAGCTAGTGTTGGACTCCACAGGTTTAAGGGCACAGTCCCAACAAGCCTGCCTCCACTTGAGCTGCCAGTCACAAGTGGGGTCCCCAGGACACCTGCATTTCTGCCTAACTAGCTACAAGTCCAGAGGTCTTCAAACCCCCCTCAGGTCCAATGGTTCACTAGAATGACTCACACAACTCGGAAGTGCTCTCCTGACAACTAGTTTTTTATAAAGTACATATATCAGGAACATCCAAATGAAAAGACACACAAGGAGGGTCTCAGTGCAGAGCTCCCATGCTCTCTCCCCATGGAGACACAAAGGGCATGTCACCCTCCCAGTACATCCATATGTTCACCAACCAGGAAGTTCCATGAGCTTTGGGGTACAGAGTTTTTACTGAGATTTCATACATAGGCAGGAATGAATTGTTGGCAACATGACTCGATCTCCTCTGACGGATTGGCTCAAAACCCCAATTCTGCAGTGATATGGTTGTTCTTTCTGCTGACCAGGCCTCAGCCCAAGTCACCTCATCTCTTAGCATCAACTCAGGTGTGAGCCGAGGGACTCGTAGATAACAAAGACACTCGTATTACTTGAGGTATTCCAAAGATTTAGAGTCTCCCTCTCAGGGACCAGGGACAAAAGCCAAATTGTTGAGTATACAACAGACAGAGCCCTGCATCTGAGTGAAGGGATGTGAATTACTGAAGCCCTGGGGACCAGGCCTCCTCTTCCCGTGCACCAGACTTGACCCAGCTGCAGCAGGACAGGAGTGTCCCTGTGAGTGTGAGTGTAAGTGAGGGTGAGTGCGGTGGAAGCACAGCTTCTCCATGCCCAGACTGCAATGCTTCCCACTGGCATCCGTGGATCTGTCTGTCACCTGTCTGTATGTAGCCCAGGCAGGGGAAGATAGGTATGAGAGGGGAAAAGAGTGTGGAATGGTGGGAAGAGGATTGGTGAATCCATTCTCCACATTTCAGCCTGAGGGGACTTTTATTTCACTCATTTCTGGTCATTCTCTCCCATACCGTCCAGCCACGAGGCTCCCTTCCCCCCTCCCCAGACCAAATAGGGCAGCTATTTCCAACCTCCCACACTGGCTTAATTGCTCTTTCTTGGCTTTGCCAAAGCACCCTCCACGGCCCCCAGCCAGTCAGCTTCGTCTATTGTAGTGATCTTATTGTCTCTTTTGATTCCCCTGCCCTGTCCAACCCAGATGACAAGCTCTCTGAGGGAAGAGTCTGTGCCTGTCTTCTCTGCTGTATCCTCATGCCCAAGCACATCACCCGGCACCTAGTTGTCCCTCGATAAATATTTGTTGCTTAGTGACGGCAGGAACAGAAATCACATGAAAGGAGGTCTCAGCTCAGAGAGGAAGGGCTGTGACCCTCTAACCATGAAGTGACTTGGCCAAGGCCACTCAGCCAACAAGTGTTCCCATAGCCTGGCCTGTCTAGACTGGGCCCTCTCTGGAGCCCTATTCCTCCTCTGCCCAGAATCGTACAAACAGAATGGGGAAGACAAGAAAGGTAATTGTCGGAGCAGAAGCCAGGAAGACAGAGAGGAGAGGGGATTGGCAAAACAGTACTGGACAGCGTCCCAAAGCTCTTTTCTTGCTGCCTAGTGCTGAGGTCTCTGTCTTCCCAGGGTGCAGCTCTGAAATCTGACTCCACCCTTATAAAAGAGGGTCCGTGCCCTGCCTCTTTGTAACAAACCCTAACTCCACCTCTTTATTGATAGGCTCTGGCTCCACCTTCTGGACTACCCCTCGTCTGAAGAAATGTCCTGGCTCCGCCCCTTCCTGGTAATAGGTAAGCCCCACCCCTAGTGCGTGACGCTGTCTTTGTGACCTAATGCACCGGCGTGTTTCCAGGGTGGAGCCAGAGAGGGTGGGCATTTAGGCTGTGCCGAACCCTCAACCCCCATCCGGGTGACCACAATCCCCGAAAATCCTCACGTGGGACCCCTAATATCCCAGCCCCATGACCTCGAAGGCCTTTGGCTCTAACCCCCTAAATGCCCCATGCCCCCGAGAGGCCCTACCACCCAATCCCTTAACGACTAGTGCCTCCCAAATCTTCAATCCAACCCTGTCCCAATGTGGCAACTGAGTCTTCCCGGGGGCACCTGTCTCATATTATCTGAGAACAATTCAGACTGGTCCAGAGAATGACAGAGAAGGGGATCCTCCCAAGGATTTGGGGAATCCTTGATCCAATCATGCCGCTCACCAGGAGACGTTGGGAACCCAGGACATGTCGGGATTGAGGAGATACCAGGTGATGCAGGAAGCTGAGGAGGAGGAGGAGGAGGAGGCGAGAGTGGAGGCGGGGTTCTGCGGAGGATGAACCTAGCCGCTTCCGGTTGGTGGGGCAGGGGCGGGGAGGGCGCGAGTTCTCTGGGGCGGGAGAAGCGGGAGGGGAGGGGCCTCTTAGGGGGCGTGGACTGGAGGAACCGCCTCTAAAAACCGCCTGTAAAGCGCCAGTAAAGCGCCTCTAACCGCCTCTAAAAGGGCAGAGCCTCTAAAGACCGCCTGTAAACCGCCTCTAACCGCCTCTAAAAGGGCGGAGCCTTCCACGAGAGGGTAGAAGCGCCCAAGGGGCGGAGTCAGTGGGGTCAGCCCCGCCCCGCCCTGCCTTCTTTTTCCAGGATCGGCTGGGGCTGTTTCTACATTTTCCCCTGGCTGCACATGTGGTGGAGGGAGCGGAGGCGAAGGGCTTGGGATACCGCGCACCCGCCCAGGGCATGGACGAGGCTCAGTCCGGGAGAACCGGTCGCGGGGAAGCCGGGAGCCCCCGCCCCGCCTCATTCCTGTGTCGGGTCCCCACACAGCTCAGCGCACCCTCGGGAGCAGAAGCTGGAGCTTCTGCGGGGCCTGATGAGCTGTTTGTCAAGCGGACTGGGCACTGCTCTCCAGGGCTCCGGTCGCATCATCCCCCTCCGCACCCCTGCTGCCGCTGCCTAGCCAGCTGGTGAGTTAAAGATGTAAACCGAAGCCACCGTCCTGCCCTCCTGATTCTGCCGCCGCTGCTGCCATTCGGGCTGGGAGCCATTCTCCATGCCGGCTGTTTCCATATCAACAGGGCCTCTCTCCCTGATAAGGGGTCCATCCGTGTCCAGGCTCCCATTATTCCTAAGGGCCCCTCATCAGAGTCAGGCCTCCCCTTACTACCAGTGATTGCCTTCCACCACCTAAGCCCCCCGCCCCAACACACACACACACTCGTCTCTGTGAGTGGCCTGTATGGAGGGAGCTAAATAATCCTGGCTTTATCTTCCTCCCAGCCTTGTCCCCACGTCCATAAATCCTCACAATCCCAGCACTCTGCTGCCACCTTCCTCCTGGACAGGACTTTGCCTGGTGCCTGAAGCATCTTCTCCTCCTGGGAGTGGATCGAAACTATTTCAAGCCCATAGTTGTAGGAAGTAGGCTGTGAGAGGAGGGAAAGATTCCTCGAAGCTGCCACCCTTGGCCTGCCATAGGGGAATGACTGAGAACTGTTGGAGGTCTTTCCTACAGTTAACACCCCAGCTTCTGGCTCCTTCAGTTGGATCCCGAGTTGAAAGATACTGGGCATCAGGGACTTCCCTGATGGTCCAGTGGATAAGACTCCATGCTCCCACTGCAGGGGGTATGCGTTCTATCCCTGGCTGGGGAATTAAGATACCGCATGCCGCGCGGCACAGCCAAAAGGTCAAACTAAAAGGGTACATAGATACTTGGCATCAGCCCCCCGAAGTGTAACCTCCCTAGGAGAACCCAAGGGCCACTGCTCCCTACCTTTCCTTTCTGTCTTGTCACCGAGTTGGGCTGAAATCGACTAGCAACTGAAGTGATGAAGGGTCAGGGACTCCTAGTGGGTCTGCTTTCAGTTAGGGACTGGCCCCAGCACCGGGGAGGGCACCACAGAATTAAGTTAAAGGGACAGCACTCTACGATTGGTGTCTCCTGAGAGGTCTCCTCCTCTGGTCTCTGTCTCTTGGGTCCCTCTCATCAGGTGGGGGAAACACTTGCTCCCCTCCCTCATCTCTAGTTTCCTTGTGTCCCTGGGAGCTCACCAGCCCCTCTCCTCAGAAATCCCCTTTCAATTCCCAGGATAGGGAAGGCATGGCAGAAGGGGGTGTTGTAAGCCAGGTTCCCCTCATGCTATCGATAATTCTCTGACTCAGTTTGGGGCACAGGAAAATAATGGGGGAGAGGGACAGTGCTGGCTGGGCCAGGAGGGGGAAGCCCTAGAGTCCTGAGATGTGAGATATGGGAGCTGGACCTGCTTCCAAAGAACTTTCCCTTTAGCCCTGCTTGTCGAAGAGAGGGGTAGGTCTCAGCTGAGGGATGTGTAGTCACTGTGATAGGCCTATGGAGACCTGGGAGGAGATCTTCCCCAGTCTTACCCTGCTACTTGCCATTGTCCTCAGGGAATCTGGGGGACCAGCTGGGTCCCATCTTTCCCACTCCAGTAGTCTTAGGACCACAGAGAAGACGTGGGAGTAAGGAGAAACCTGGGAAAGAGGGAGCCCCCCAACCATATTGCTCTGACCTCTAATCCTGAACCAAGCTCTGACCCCTAGCCTTAAAACTCATGTTCAAATGCCTTCAAGGGGACGACACTGCAAACCTTCCCCTAACAGGGACAATGCAACCCACTTCCCTTGTCCAAAATGTTGAGTGCTGAGGTTCTCAGAGCTAAAGACAAAGAGTGGGAACTGGGGACAGGGAGGCTACTAAGGAGTTATGAAAGGGAGAAAAGGTTCCAGATAGATGGAGACAGTGGGGAGTGCACTCAGTGGAAAGGTATTCTGCTGCCAACTCATGTACTGCAATTCAATGCAGACACTAACTACCCAGAGCTAGTGTTGGACTCCACAGGTTTAAGGGCACAGTCCCAACAAGCCTGCCTCCACTTGAGCTGCCAGTCACAAGTGGGGTCCCCAGGACACCTGCATTTCTGCCTAACTAGCTACAAGTCCAGAGGTCTTCAAACCCCCCTCAGGTCCAATGGTTCACTAGAATGACTCACACAACTCGGAAGTGCTCTCCTGACAACTAGTTTTTTATAAAGTACATATATCAGGAACATCCAAATGAAAAGACACACAAGGAGGGTCTCAGTGCAGAGCTCCCATGCTCTCTCCCCATGGAGACACAAAGGGCATGTCACCCTCCCAGTACATCCATATGTTCACCAACCAGGAAGTTCCATGAGCTTTGGGGTACAGAGTTTTTACTGAGATTTCATACATAGGCAGGAATGAATTGTTGGCAACATGACTCGATCTCCTCTGACGGATTGGCTCAAAACCCCAATTCTGCAGTGATATGGTTGTTCTTTCTGCTGACCAGGCCTCAGCCCAAGTCACCTCATCTCTTAGCATCAACTCAGGTGTGAGCCGAGGGACTCGTAGATAACAAAGACACTCGTATTACTTGAGGTATTCCAAAGATTTAGAGTCTCCCTCTCAGGGACCAGGGACAAAAGCCAAATTGTTGAGTATACAACAGACAGAGCCCTGCATCTGAGTGAAGGGATGTGAATTACTGAAGCCCTGGGGACCAGGCCTCCTCTTCCCGTGCACCAGACTTGACCCAGCTGCAGCAGGACAGGAGTGTCCCTGTGAGTGTGAGTGTAAGTGAGGGTGAGTGCGGTGGAAGCACAGCTTCTCCATGCCCAGACTGCAATGCTTCCCACTGGCATCCGTGGATCTGTCTGTCACCTGTCTGTATGTAGCCCAGGCAGGGGAAGATAGGTATGAGAGGGGAAAAGAGTGTGGAATGGTGGGAAGAGGATTGGTGAATCCATTCTCCACACTTCAGCCTGAGGGGACTTTTATTTCACTCATTTCTGGTCATTCTCTCCCATACCGTCCAGCCACGAGGCTCCCTTCCCCCCTCCCCAGACCAAATAGGGCAGCTATTTCCAACCTCCCACACTGGCTTAATTGCTCTTTCTTGGCTTTGCCAAAGCACCCTCCACGGCCCCCAGCCAGTCAGCTTCGTCTATTGTAGTGATCTTATTGTCTCTTTTGATTCCCCTGCCCTGTCCAACCCAGATGACAAGCTCTCTGAGGGAAGAGTCTGTGCCTGTCTTCTCTGCTGTATCCTCATGCCCAAGCACATCACCCGGCACCTAGTTGTCCCTCGATAAATATTTGTTGCTTAGTGACGGCAGGAACAGAAATCACATGAAAGGAGGTCTCAGCTCAGAGAGGAAGGGCTGTGACCCTCTAACCATGAAGTGACTTGGCCAAGGCCACTCAGCCAACAAGTGTTCCCATAGCCTGGCCTGTCTAGACTGGGCCCTCTCTGGAGCCCTATTCCTCCTCTGCCCAGAATCGTACAAACAGAATGGGGCAGACAAGAAAGGTAATTGTCGGAGCAGAAGCCAGGAAGACAGAGAGGAGAGGGGATTGGCAAAACAGTACTGGACAGCGTCCCAAAGCTCTTTTCTTGCTGCCTAGTGCTGAGGTCTCTGTCTTCCCAGGGTGCAGCTCTGAAATCTGACTCCACCCTTATAAAAGAGGGTCCGTGCCCTGCCTCTTTGTAACAAACCCTAACTCCACCTCTTTATTGATAGGCTCTGGCTCCACCTTCTGGACTACCCCTCGTCTGAAGAAATGTCCTGGCTCCGCCCCTTCCTGGTAATAGGTAAGCCCCACCCCTAGTGCGTGACGCTGTCTTTGTGACCTAATGCACCGGCGTGTTTCCAGGGTGGAGCCAGAGAGGGTGGGCATTTAGGCTGTGCCGAACCCTCAACCCCCATCCGGGTGACCACAATCCCCGAAAATCCTCACGTGGGACCCCTAATATCCCAGCCCCATGACCTCGAAGGCCTTTGGCTCTAACCCCCTAAATGCCCCATGCCCCCGAGAGGCCCTACCACCCAATCCCTTAACGACTAGTGCCTCCCAAATCTTCAATCCAACCCTGTCCCAATGTGGCAACTGAGTCTTCCCGGGGGCACCTGTCTCATATTATCTGAGAACAATTCAGACTGGTCCAGAGAATGACAGAGAAGGGGATCCTCCCAAGGATTTGGGGAATCCTTGATCCAATCATGCCGCTCACCAGGAGACGTTGGGAACCCAGGACATGTCGGGATTGAGGAGATACCAGGTGATGCAGGAAGCTGAGGAGGAGGAGGAGGAGGAGGCGAGAGTGGAGGCGGGGTTCTGCGGAGGATGAACCTAGCCGCTTCCGGTTGGTGGGGCAGGGGCGGGGAGGGCGCGAGTTCTCTGGGGCGGGAGAAGCGGGAGGGGAGGGGCCTCTTAGGGGGCGTGGACTGGAGGAACCGCCTCTAAAAACCGCCTGTAAAGCGCCAGTAAAGCGCCTCTAACCGCCTCTAAAAGGGCAGAGCCTCTAAAGACCGCCTGTAAACCGCCTCTAACCGCCTCTAAAAGGGCGGAGCCTTCCACGAGAGGGTAGAAGCGCCCAAGGGGCGGAGTCAGTGGGGTCAGCCCCGCCCCGCCCTGCCTTCTTTTTCCAGGATCGGCTGGGGCTGTTTCTACATTTTCCCCTGGCTGCACATGTGGTGGAGGGAGCGGAGGCGAAGGGCTTGGGATACCGCGCACCCGCCCAGGGCATGGACGAGGCTCAGTCCGGGAGAACCGGTCGCGGGGAAGCCGGGAGCCCCCGCCCCGCCTCATTCCTGTGTCGGGTCCCCACACAGCTCAGCGCACCCTCGGGAGCAGAAGCTGGAGCTTCTGCGGGGCCTGATGAGCTGTTTGTCAAGCGGACTGGGCACTGCTCTCCAGGGCTCCGGTCGCATCATCCCCCACCGCACCCCTGCTGCCGCTGCCTAGCCAGCTGGTGAGTTAAAGATGTAAACCGAAGCCACCGTCCTGCCCTCCTGATTCTGCCGCCGCTGCTGCCATTCGGGCTGGGAGCCATTCTCCATGCCGGCTGTTTCCATATCAACAGGGCCTCTCTCCCTGATAAGGGGTCCATCCGTGTCCAGGCTCCCATTATTCCTAAGGGCCCCTCATCAGAGTCAGGCCTCCCCTTACTACCAGTGATTGCCTTCCACCACCTAAGCCCCCCGCCCCAACACACACACACACTCGTCTCTGTGAGTGGCCTGTATGGAGGGAGCTAAATAATCCTGGCTTTATCTTCCTCCCAGCCTTGTCCCCACGTCCATAAATCCTCACAATCCCAGCACTCTGCTGCCACCTTCCTCCTGGACAGGACTTTGCCTGGTGCCTGAAGCATCTTCTCCTCCTGGGAGTGGATCGAAACTATTTCAAGCCCATAGTTGTAGGAAGTAGGCTGTGAGAGGAGGGAAAGATTCCTCGAAGCTGCCACCCTTGGCCTGCCATAGGGGAATGACTGAGAACTGTTGGAGGTCTTTCCTACAGTTAACACCCCAGCTTCTGGCTCCTTCAGTTGGATCCCGAGTTGAAAGATACTGGGCATCAGGGACTTCCCTGATGGTCCAGTGGATAAGACTCCATGCTCCCACTGCAGGGGGTATGCGTTCTATCCCTGGCTGGGGAATTAAGATACCGCATGCCGCGCGGCACAGCCAAAAGGTCAAACTAAAAGGGTACATAGATACTTGGCATCAGCCCCCCGAAGTGTAACCTCCCTAGGAGAACCCAAGGGCCACTGCTCCCTACCTTTCCTTTCTGTCTTGTCACCGAGTTGGGCTGAAATCGACTAGCAACTGAAGTGATGAAGGGTCAGGGACTCCTAGTGGGTCTGCTTTCAGTTAGGGACTGGCCCCAGCACCGGGGAGGGCACCACAGAATTAAGTTAAAGGGACAGCACTCTACGATTGGTGTCTCCTGAGAGGTCTCCTCCTCTGGTCTCTGTCTCTTGGGTCCCTCTCATCAGGTGGGGGAAACACTTGCTCCCCTCCCTCATCTCTAGTTTCCTTGTGTCCCTGGGAGCTCACCAGCCCCTCTCCTCAGAAATCCCCTTTCAATTCCCAGGATAGGGAAGGCATGGCAGAAGGGGGTGTTGTAAGCCAGGTTCCCCTCATGCTATCGATAATTCTCTGACTCAGTTTGGGGCACAGGAAAATAATGGGGGAGAGGGACAGTGCTGGCTGGGCCAGGAGGGGGAAGCCCTAGAGTCCTGAGATGTGAGATATGGGAGCTGGACCTGCTTCCAAAGAACTTTCCCTTTAGCCCTGCTTGTCGAAGAGAGGGGTAGGTCTCAGCTGAGGGATGTGTAGTCACTGTGATAGGCCTATGGAGACCTGGGAGGAGATCTTCCCCAGTCTTACCCTGCTACTTGCCATTGTCCTCAGGGAATCTGGGGGACCAGCTGGGTCCCATCTTTCCCACTCCAGTAGTCTTAGGACCACAGAGAAGACGTGGGAGTAAGGAGAAACCTGGGAAAGAGGGAGCCCCCCAACCATATTGCTCTGACCTCTAATCCTGAACCAAGCTCTGACCCCTAGCCTTAAAACTCATGTTCAAATGCCTTCAAGGGGACGACACTGCAAACCTTCCCCTAACAGGGACAATGCAACCCACTTCCCTTGTCCAAAATGTTGAGTGCTGAGGTTCTCAGAGCTAAAGACAAAGAGTGGGAACTGGGGACAGGGAGGCTACTAAGGAGTTATGAAAGGGAGAAAAGGTTCCAGATAGATGGAGACAGTGGGGAGTGCACTCAGTGGAAAGGTATTCTGCTGCCAACTCATGTACTGCAATTCAATGCAGACACTAACTACCCAGAGCTAGTGTTGGACTCCACAGGTTTAAGGGCACAGTCCCAACAAGCCTGCCTCCACTTGAGCTGCCAGTCACAAGTGGGGTCCCCAGGACACCTGCATTTCTGCCTAACTAGCTACAAGTCCAGAGGTCTTCAAACCCCCCTCAGGTCCAATGGTTCACTAGAATGACTCACACAACTCGGAAGTGCTCTCCTGACAACTAGTTTTTTATAAAGTACATATATCAGGAACATCCAAATGAAAAGACACACAAGGAGGGTCTCAGTGCAGAGCTCCCATGCTCTCTCCCCATGGAGACACAAAGGGCATGTCACCCTCCCAGTACATCCATATGTTCACCAACCAGGAAGTTCCATGAGCTTTGGGGTACAGAGTTTTTACTGAGATTTCATACATAGGCAGGAATGAATTGTTGGCAACATGACTCGATCTCCTCTGACGGATTGGCTCAAAACCCCAATTCTGCAGTGATATGGTTGTTCTTTCTGCTGACCAGGCCTCAGCCCAAGTCACCTCATCTCTTAGCATCAACTCAGGTGTGAGCCGAGGGACTCGTAGATAACAAAGACACTCGTATTACTTGAGGTATTCCAAAGATTTAGAGTCTCCCTCTCAGGGACCAGGGACAAAAGCCAAATTGTTGAGTATACAACAGACAGAGCCCTGCATCTGAGTGAAGGGATGTGAATTACTGAAGCCCTGGGGACCAGGCCTCCTCTTCCCGTGCACCAGACTTGACCCAGCTGCAGCAGGACAGGAGTGTCCCTGTGAGTGTGAGTGTAAGTGAGGGTGAGTGCGGTGGAAGCACAGGTTCTCCATGCCCAGACTGCAATGCTTCCCACTGGCATCCGTGGATCTGTCTGTCACCTGTCTGTATGTAGCCCAGGCAGGGGAAGATAGGTATGAGAGGGGAAAAGAGTGTGGAATGGTGGGAAGAGGATTGGTGAATCCATTCTCCACACTTCAGCCTGAGGGGACTTTTATTTCACTCATTTCTGGTCATTCTCTCCCATACCGTCCAGCCACGAGGCTCCCTTCCCCCCTCCCCAGACCAAATAGGGCAGCTATTTCCAACCTCCCACACTGGGTTAATTGCTCTTTCTTGGCTTTGCCAAAGCACCCTCCACGGCCCCCAGCCAGTCAGCTTCGTCTATTGTAGTGATCTTATTGTCTCTTTTGATTCCCCTGCCCTGTCCAACCCAGATGACAAGCTCTCTGAGGGAAGAGTCTGTGCCTGTCTTCTCTGCTGTATCCTCATGCCCAAGCACATCACCCGGCACCTAGTAGTCCCTCGATAAATATTTGTTGCTTAGTGACGGCAGGAACAGAAATCACATGAAAGGAGGTCTCAGCTCAGAGAGGAAGGGCTGTGACCCTCTAACCATGAAGTGACTTGGCCAAGGCCACTCAGCCAACAAGTGTTCCCATAGCCTGGCCTGTCTAGACTGGGCCCTCTCTGGAGCCCTATTCCTCCTCTGCCCAGAATCGTACAAACAGAATGGGGAAGACAAGAAAGGTAATTGTCGGAGCAGAAGCCAGGAAGACAGAGAGGAGAGGGGATTGGCAAAACAGTACTGGACAGCGTCCCAAAGCTCTTTTCTTGCTGCCTAGTGCTGAGGTCTCTGTCTTCCCAGGGTGCAGCTCTGAAATCTGACTCCACCCTTATAAAAGAGGGTCCGTGCCCTGCCTCTTTGTAACAAACCCTAACTCCACCTCTTTATTGATAGGCTCTGGCTCCACCTTCTGGACTACCCCTCCTCTGAAGAAATGCCCTGGCTCCGCCCCTTCCTGGTAATAGGTAAGCCCCACCCCTAGTGCGTGATGCTGTCTTTGTGACCTAATGCACCGGCGTGTTTCCAGGGTGGAGCCAGAGAGGGTGGGCATTTAGGCTGTGCCGAACCCTCAACCCCCATCCGGGTGACCACAATCCCCGAAAATCCTCACGTGGGACCCCTAATATCCCAGCCCCATGACCTCGAAGGCCTTTGGCTCTAACCCCCTAAATGCCCCATGCCCCCGAGAGGCCCTACCACCCAATCCCTTAACGACTAGTGCCTCCCAAATCTTCAATCCAACCCTGTCCCAATGTGGCAACTGAGTCTTCCCGGGGGCACCTGTCTCATATTATCTGAGAACAATTCAGACTGGTCCAGAGAATGACAGAGAAGGGGATCCTCCCAAGGATTTGGGGAATCCTTGATCCAATCATGCCGCTCACCAGGAGACGTTGGGAACCCAGGACATGTCGGGATTGAGGAGATACCAGGTGATGCAGGAAGCTGAGGAGGAGGAGGAGGAGGAGGCGAGAGTGGAGGCGGGGTTCTGCGGAGGATGAACCTAGCCGCTTCCGGTTGGTGGGGCAGGGGCGGGGAGGGCGCGAGTTCTCTGGGGCGGGAGAAGCGGGAGGGGAGGGGCCTCTTAGGGGGCGTGGACTGGAGGAACCGCCTCTAAAAACCGCCTGTAAAGCGCCAGTAAAGCGCCTCTAACCGCCTCTAAAAGGGCAGAGCCTCTAAAGACCGCCTGTAAACCGCCTCTAACCGCCTCTAAAAGGGCGGAGCCTTCCACGAGAGGGTAGAAGCGCCCAAGGGGCGGAGTCAGTGGGGTCAGCCCCGCCCCGCCCTGCCTTCTTTTTCCAGGATCGGCTGGGGCTGTTTCTACATTTTCCCCTGGCTGCACATGTGGTGGAGGGAGCGGAGGCGAAGGGCTTGGGATACCGCGCACCCGCCCAGGGCATGGACGAGGCTCAGTCCGGGAGAACCGGTCGCGGGGAAGCCGGGAGCCCCCGCCCCGCCTCATTCCTGTGTCGGGTCCCCACACAGCTCAGCGCACCCTCGGGAGCAGAAGCTGGAGCTTCTGCGGGGCCTGATGAGCTGTTTGTCAAGCGGACTGGGCACTGCTCTCCAGGGCTCCGGTCGCATCATCCCCCACCGCACCCCTGCTGCCGCTGCCTAGCCAGCTGGTGAGTTAAAGATGTAAACCGAAGCCACCGTCCTGCCCTCCTGATTCTGCCGCCGCTGCTGCCATTCGGGCTGGGAGCCATTCTCCATGCCGGCTGTTTCCATATCAACAGGGCCTCTCTCCCTGATAAGGGGTCCATCCGTGTCCAGGCTCCCATTATTCCTAAGGGCCCCTCATCAGAGTCAGGCCTCCCCTTACTACCAGTGATTGCCTTCCACCACCTAAGCCCCCCGCCCCAACACACACACACACTCGTCTCTGTGAGTGGCCTGTATGGAGGGAGCTAAATAATCCTGGCTTTATCTTCCTCCCAGCCTTGTCCCCACGTCCATAAATCCTCACAATCCCAGCACTCTGCTGCCACCTTCCTCCTGGACAGGACTTTGCCTGGTGCCTGAAGCATCTTCTCCTCCTGGGAGTGGATCGAAACTATTTCAAGCCCATAGTTGTAGGAAGTAGGCTGTGAGAGGAGGGAAAGATTCCTCGAAGCTGCCACCCTTGGCCTGCCATAGGGGAATGACTGAGAACTGTTGGAGGTCTTTCCTACAGTTAACACCCCAGCTTCTGGCTCCTTCAGTTGGATCCCGAGTTGAAAGATACTGGGCATCAGGGACTTCCCTGATGGTCCAGTGGATAAGACTCCATGCTCCCACTGCAGGGGGTATGCGTTCTATCCCTGGCTGGGGAATTAAGATACCGCATGCCGCGCGGCACAGCCAAAAGGTCAAACTAAAAGGGTACATAGATACTTGGCATCAGCCCCCCGAAGTGTAACCTCCCTAGGAGAACCCAAGGGCCACTGCTCCCTACCTTTCCTTTCTGTCTTGTCACCGAGTTGGGCTGAAATCGACTAGCAACTGAAGTGATGAAGGGTCAGGGACTCCTAGTGGGTCTGCTTTCAGTTAGGGACTGGCCCCAGCACCGGGGAGGGCACCACAGAATTAAGTTAAAGGGACAGCACTCTACGATTGGTGTCTCCTGAGAGGTCTCCTCCTCTGGTCTCTGTCTCTTGGGTCCCTCTCATCAGGTGGGGGAAACACTTGCTCCCCTCCCTCATCTCTAGTTTCCTTGTGTCCCTGGGAGCTCACCAGCCCCTCTCCTCAGAAATCCCCTTTCAATTCCCAGGATAGGGAAGGCATGGCAGAAGGGGGTGTTCTAAGCCAGGTTCCCCTCATGCTATCGATAATTCTCTGACTCAGTTTGGGGCACAGGAAAATAATGGGGGAGAGGGACAGTGCTGGCTGGGCCAGGAGGGGGAAGCCCTAGAGTCCTGAGATGTGAGATATGGGAGCTGGACCTGCTTCCAAAGAACTTTCCCTTTAGCCCTGCTTGTCGAAGAGAGGGGTAGGTCTCAGCTGAGGGATGTGTAGTCACTGTGATAGGCCTATGGAGACCTGGGAGGAGATCTTCCCCAGTCTTACCCTGCTACTTGCCATTGTCCTCAGGGAATCTGGGGGACCAGCTGGGTCCCATCTTTCCCACTCCAGTAGTCTTAGGACCACAGAGAAGACGTGGGAGTAAGGAGAAACCTGGGAAAGAGGGAGCCCCCCAACCATATTGCTCTGACCTCTAATCCTGAACCAAGCTCTGACCCCTAGCCTTAAAACTCATGTTCAAATGCCTTCAAGGGGACGACACTGCAAACCTTCCCCTAACAGGGACAATGCAACCCACTTCCCTTGTCCAAAATGTTGAGTGCTGAGGTTCTCAGAGCTAAAGACAAAGAGTGGGAACTGGGGACAGGGAGGCTACTAAGGAGTTATGAAAGGGAGAAAAGGTTCCAGATAGATGGAGACAGTGGGGAGTGCACTCAGTGGAAAGGTATTCTGCTGCCAACTCATGTACTGCAATTCAATGCAGACACTAACTACCCAGAGCTAGTGTTGGACTCCACAGGTTTAAGGGCACAGTCCCAACAAGCCTGCCTCCACTTGAGCTGCCAGTCACAAGTGGGGTCCCCAGGACACCTGCATTTCTGCCTAACTAGCTACAAGTCCAGAGGTCTTCAAACCCCCCTCAGGTCCAATGGTTCACTAGAATGACTCACACAACTCGGAAGTGCTCTCCTGACAACTAGTGTTTTATAAAGTACATATATCAGGAACATCCAAATGAAAAGACACACAAGGAGGGTCTCAGTGCAGAGCTCCCATGCTCTCTCCCCATGGAGACACAAAGGGCATGTCACCCTCCCAGTACATCCATATGTTCACCAACCAGGAAGTTCCATGAGCTTTGGGGTACAGAGTTTTTACTGAGATTTCATACATAGGCAGGAATGAATTGTTGGCAACATGACTCGATCTCCTCTGACGGATTGGCTCAAAACCCCAATTCTGCAGTGATATGGTTGTTCTTTCTGCTGACCAGGCCTCAGCCCAAGTCACCTCATCTCTTAGCATCAACTCAGGTGTGAGCCGAGGGACTCGTAGATAACAAAGACACTCGTATTACTTGAGGTATTCCAAAGATTTAGAGTCTCCCTCTCAGGGACCAGGGACAAAAGCCAAATTGTTGAGTATACAACAGACAGAGCCCTGCATCTGAGTGAAGGGATGTGAATTACTGAAGCCCTGGGGACCAGGCCTCCTCTTCCCGTGCACCAGACTTGACCCAGCTGCAGCAGGACAGGAGTGTCCCTGTGAGTGTGAGTGTAAGTGAGGGTGAGTGCGGTGGAAGCACAGCTTCTCCATGCCCAGACTGCAATGCTTCCCACTGGCATCCGTGGATCTGTCTGTCACCTGTCTGTATGTAGCCCAGGCAGGGGAAGATAGGTATGAGAGGGGAAAAGAGTGTGGAATGGTGGGAAGAGGATTGGTGAATCCATTCTCCACACTTCAGCCTGAGGGGACTTTTATTTCACTCATTTCTGGTCATTCTCTCCCATACCGTCCAGCCACGAGGCTCCCTTCCCCCCTCCCCAGACCAAATAGGGCAGCTATTTCCAACCTCCCACACTGGGTTAATTGCTCTTTCTTGGCTTTGCCAAAGCACCCTCCACGGCCCCCAGCCAGTCAGCTTCGTCTATTGTAGTGATCTTATTGTCTCTTTTGATTCCCCTGCCCTGTCCAACCCAGATGACAAGCTCTCTGAGGGAAGAGTCTGTGCCTGTCTTCTCTGCTGTATCCTCATGCCCAAGCACATCACCCGGCACCTAGTTGTCCCTCGATAAATATTTGTTGCTTAGTGACGGCAGGAACAGAAATCACATGAAAGGAGGTCTCAGCTCAGAGAGGAAGGGCTGTGACCCTCTAACCATGAAGTGACTTGGCCAAGGCCACTCAGCCAACAAGTGTTCCCATAGCCTGGCCTGTCTAGACTGGGCCCTCTCTGGAGCCCTATTCCTCCTCTGCCCAGAATCGTACAAACAGAATGGGGAAGACAAGAAAGGTAATTGTCGGAGCAGAAGCCAGGAAGACAGAGAGGAGAGGGGATTGGCAAAACAGTACTGGACAGCGTCCCAAAGCTCTTTTCTTGCTGCCTAGTGCTGAGGTCTCTGTCTTCCCAGGGTGCAGCTCTGAAATCTGACTCCACCCTTATAAAAGAGGGTCCGTGCCCTGCCTCTTTGTAACAAACCCTAACTCCACCTCTTTATTGATAGGCTCTGGCTCCACCTTCTGGACTACCCCTCGTCTGAAGAAATGTCCTGGCTCCGCCCCTTCCTGGTAATAGGTAAGCCCCACCCCTAGTGCGTGACGCTGTCTTTGTGACCTAATGCACCGGCGTGTTTCCAGGGTGGAGCCAGAGAGGGTGGGCATTTAGGCTGTGCCGAACCCTCAACCCCCATCCGGGTGACCACAATCCCCGAAAATCCTCACGTGGGACCCCTAATATCCCAGCCCCATGACCTCGAAGGCCTTTGGCTCTAACCCCCTAAATGCCCCATGCCCCCGAGAGGCCCTACCACCCAATCCCTTAACGACTAGTGCCTCCCAAATCTTCAATCCAACCCTGTCCCAATGTGGCAACTGAGTCTTCCCGGGGGCACCTGTCTCATATTATCTGAGAACAATTCAGACTGGTCCAGAGAATGACAGAGAAGGGGATCCTCCCAAGGATTTGGGGAATCCTTGATCCAATCATGCCGCTCACCAGGAGACGTTGGGAACCCAGGACATGTCGGGATTGAGGAGATACCAGGTGATGCAGGAAGCTGAGGAGGAGGAGGAGGAGGAGGCGAGAGTGGAGGCGGGGTTCTGCGGAGGATGAACCTAGCCGCTTCCGGTTGGTGGGGCAGGGGCGGGGAGGGCGCGAGTTCTCTGGGGCGGGAGAAGCGGGAGGGGAGGGGCCTCTTAGGGGGCGTGGACTGGAGGAACCGCCTCTAAAAACCGCCTGTAAAGCGCCAGTAAAGCGCCTCTAACCGCCTCTAAAAGGGCAGAGCCTCTAAAGACCGCCTGTAAACCGCCTCTAACCGCCTCTAAAAGGGCGGAGCCTTCCACGAGAGGGTAGAAGCGCCCAAGGGGCGGAGTCAGTGGGGTCAGCCCCGCCCCGCCCTGCCTTCTTTTTCCAGGATCGGCTGGGGCTGTTTCTACATTTTCCCCTGGCTGCACATGTGGTGGAGGGAGCGGAGGCGAAGGGCTTGGGATACCGCGCACCCGCCCAGGGCATGGACGAGGCTCAGTCCGGGAGAACCGGTCGCGGGGAAGCCGGGAGCCCCCGCCCCGCCTCATTCCTGTGTCGGGTCCCCACACAGCTCAGCGCACCCTCGGGAGCAGAAGCTGGAGCTTCTGCGGGGCCTGATGAGCTGTTTGTCAAGCGGACTGGGCACTGCTCTCCAGGGCTCCGGTCGCATCATCCCCCACCGCACCCCTGCTGCCGCTGCCTAGCCAGCTGGTGAGTTAAAGATGTAAACCGAAGCCACCGTCCTGCCCTCCTGATTCTGCCGCCGCTGCTGCCATTCGGGCTGGGAGCCATTCTCCATGCCGGCTGTTTCCATATCAACAGGGCCTCTCTCCCTGATAAGGGGTCCATCCGTGTCCAGGCTCCCATTATTCCTAAGGGCCCCTCATCAGAGTCAGGCCTCCCCTTACTACCAGTGATTGCCTTCCACCACCTAAGCCCCCCGCCCCAACACACACACACACTCGTCTCTGTGAGTGGCCTGTATGGAGGGAGCTAAATAATCCTGGCTCTATCTTCCTCCCAGCCTTGTCCCCACGTCCATAAATCCTCACAATCCCAGCACTCTGCTGCCACCTTCCTCCTGGACAGAACTTTGCCTGGTGCCTGAAGCATCTTCTCCTCCTGGGAGTGGATCGAAACTATTTCAAGCCCATAGTTGTAGGAAGTAGGCTGTGAGAGGAGGGAAAGATTCCTAGAAGCTGCCACCCTTGGCCTGCCTTAGGGGAATGACTGAGAACTGTTGGAGGTCTTTCCTACAGTTAACACCCCAGCTTCTGGCTCCTTCAGTTGGATCCCGAGTTGAAAGATACTGGGCATCAGGGACTTCCCTGATGGTCCAGTGGATAAGACTCCATGCTCCCACTGCAGGGGGTATGCGTTCTATCCCTGGCTGGGGAATTAAGATACCGCATGCCGCGCGGCACAGCCAAAAGGTCAAACTAAAAGGGTACATAGATACTTGGCATCAGCCCCCCGAAATGTAACCTCCCTAGGAGAACCCAAGGGCCACTGCTCCCTACCTTTCCTTTCTGTGTTGTCACCGAGTTGGGCTGAAATCGACTAGCAACTGAAGTGATGAAGGGTCAGGGACTCCTAGTGGGTCTGCTTTCAGTTAGGGACTGGCCCCAGCACCGGGGAGGGCACCACAGAATTAAGTTAAAGGGACAGCACTCTACGATTGGTGTCTCCTGAGAGGTCTCCTCCTCTGGTCTCTGTCTCTTGGGTCCCTCTCATCAGGTGGGGGAAACACTTGCTCCCCTCCCTCATCGCTAGTTTCCTTGTGTCCCTGGGAGCTCACCAGCCCCTCTCCTCAGAAATCCCCTTTCAATTCCCAGGATAGGGAAGGCATGGCAGAAGGGGGTGTTGTAAGCCAGGTTCCCCTCATGCTATCGATAATTCTCTGACTCAGTTTGGGGCACAGGAAAATAATGGGGGAGAGGGACAGTGCTGGCTGGGCCAGGAGGGGGAAGCCCTAGAGTCCTGAGATGTGAGATATGGGAGCTGGACCTGCCTCCAAAGAACTTTCCCCTTTAGCCCTGCTTGTCGAAGAGAGGAGTAGGTCTCAGCTGAGGGATGTGTAGTCACTGTGATAGGCCTATGGAGACCTGGGAGGAGATCTTCCCCAGTCTTACCCTGCTACTTGCCATTGCCCTCAGGGAATCTGGGGGACCAGCTGGGTCCCATCTTTCCCACTCCAGTAGTCTTAGGACCACAGAGAAGAGGTGGGAGTAAGGAGAAACCTGGGAAAGAGGGAGCCCCCCAACCATACTGCTCTGACCTCTAATCCTGAACCAAGCTCTGACCCCTAGCCTTAAAACTCATGTTCAAATGCCTTCAAGGGGACGACACTGCAAACCTTCCCCTAACAGGGACAATGCAACCCACTTCCCTTGTCCAAAATGTTGAGTGCTGAGGTTCTCAGAGCTAAAGACAAAGAGTGGGAACTGGGGACAGGGAGGCTACTAAGGAGTTATGAAAGGGAGAAAAGGTTCCAGATAGATGGAGACAGTGGGGAGTGCACTCAGTGGAAAGGTATTCTGCTGCCAACTCATGTACTGCAATTCAATGCAGACACTAACTACCCAGAGCTAGTGTTGGACTCCACAGGTTTAAGGGCACAGTCCCAACAAGCCTGCCTCCACTTGAGCTGCCAGTCACAAGTGGGGTCCCCAGGACACCTGCATTTCTGCCTAACTAGCTACAAGTCCAGAGGTCTTCAAACCCCCCTCAGGTCCAATGGTTCACTAGAATGACTCACACAACTCGGAAGTGCTCTCCTGACAACTAGTTTTTTATAAAGTACATATATCAGGAACATCCAAATGAAAAGACAAACAAGGAGGGTCTCAGTGCAGAGCTCCCATGCTCTCTCCCCATGGAGACACAAAGGGCATGTCACCCTCCCAGTACATCCATATGTTCACCAACCAGGAAGTTCCATGAGCTTTGGGGTACAGAGTTTTTACTGAGATTTCATACATAGGCAGGAATGAATTGTTGGCAACATGACTCGATCTCCTCTGACGGATTGGCTCAAAACCCCAATTCTGCAGTGATATGGTTGTTCTTTCTGCTGACCAGGCCTCAGCCCAAGTCACCTCATCTCTTAGCATCAACTCAGGTGTGAGCCGAGGGACTCGTAGATAACAAAGACACTCGTATTACTTGAGGTATTCCAAAGATTTAGAGTCTCCCTCTCAGGGACCAGGGACAAAAGCCAAATTGTTGAGTATACAACAGACAGAGCCCTGCATCTGAGTGAAGGGATGTGAATTACTGAAGCCCTGGGGACCAGGCCTCCTCTTCCCGTGCACCAGACTTGACCCAGCTGCAGCAGGGCAGGAGTGTCCCTGTGAGTGTGAGTGTAAGTGAGGGTGAGTGCGGTGGAAGCACAGCTTCTCCATGCCCAGACTGCAATGCTTCCCACTGGCATCCGTGGATCTGTCTGTCACCTGTCTGTCTGTAGCCCAGGCAGGGGAAGATAGGTATGAGAGGGGAAAAGAGTGTGGAATGGTGGGAAGAGGATTGGTGAATCCATTCTCCACACTTCAGCCTGAGGGGACTTTTATTTCACTCATTTCTGGTCATTCTCTCCCATACCGTCCAGCCACGAGGCTCCCTTCCCCCCTCCCCAGACCAAATAGGGCAGCTATTTCCAACCTCCCACACTGGGTTAATTCCTCTTTCTTGGCTTTGCCAAAGCACCCTCCACGGCCCCCAGCCAGTCAGCTTCATCTATTGTAGTGATCTTATTGTCTCTTTTGATTCCCCTGCCCTGTCCAACCCAGATGACAAGCTCTCTGAGGGAAGAGTCTGTGCCTGTCTTCTCTGCTGTATCGTCATGCCCAAGCACATCACCCGGCACCTAGTAGTCCCTCGATAAATATTTGTTGCTTAGTGACTGCAGGAACAGAAATCACATGAAAGGAGGTCTCAGCTCAGAGAGGAAGGGCTGTGACCCTCTAACCATGAAGTGACTTGGCCAAGGCCACTCAGCCAACAAGTGTTCCCATAGCCTGGCCTGTCTAGACTGGGCCCTCTCTGGAGCCCTATTCCTCCTCTGCCCAGAATCGTACAAACAGAATGGGGCAGACAAGAAAGGTAATTGTCGGAGCAGAAGCCAGGAAGACAGAGAGGAGAGGGGATTGGCAAAACAGTACTGGACAGTGTCCCAAAGCTCTTTTCTTGCTGCCTGGTGCTGAGGTCTCCGTCTTCCCAGGGTGCAGCTCTGAAATCTGACTCCACCCTTAAAAAAGAGGGTCCGTGCCCTGCCTCTTTGTAACAAACCCTAACTCCACCTCTTTATTGATAGGCTCTGGCTCCACCTTCTGGACTACCCCTCCTCTGAAGAAATGCCCTGGCTCCGCCCCTTCCTGGTAATAGGTAAGCCCCACCCCTAGTGCGTGATGCTGTCTTTGTGACCTAATGCACCGGCGTGTTTCCAGGGTGGAGCCAGAGAGGGTGGGCATTTAGGCTGTGCCGAACCCTCAACCCCCATCCGGGTGACCACAATCCCCGAAAATCCTCACGCGGGACCCCAAATATCCCAGCCCCATGACCTCGAAGGCCTTTGGCTCTAACCCCCTAAATGCCCCATGCCCCCGAGGGGCCCTACCACCCAATCCCTTAACGACTAGTGCCTCCCAAATCTTCAATCCAACTCTGTCCCAATGTGGCAACTGAGTCTTCCCGGGGGCACCTGTCTCATATTATCTGAGAACAATTCAGACTGGTCCAGAGAATGACAGAGAAGGGGATCCTCCCAAGGATTTGGGGAATCCTTGATCCAATCATGCCGCTCACCAGGAGACGTTGGGAACCCAGGACATGTCGGGATTGAGGAGATACCAGGTGATGCAGGAAGCTGAGGAGGAGGAGGAGGAGGAGGCGAGAGTGGAGGCGGGGTTCTTCGGAGGATGAACCTAGCCGCTTCCGGTTGGTGGGGCAGGGGCGGGGAGGGCGCGAGTTCTCTGGGGCGGGAGAAGCGGGAGGGGAGGGGCCTCTTAGGGGGCGTGGACTTGAGGAACCGCCTCTAAAAACCGCCTGTAAAGCGCCAGTAAAGCGCCTCTAACCGCCTCTAAAAGGGCAGAGCCTCTAAAGACCGCCTGTAAACCGCCTCTAACCGCCTCTAAAAGGGCGGAGCCTTCCACGAGAGGGTAGAAGCGCCCAAGGGGCGGAGTCAGTGGGGTCAGCCCCGCCCCGCCCTGCCTTCTTTTTCCAGGATCGGCTGGGGCTGTTTCTACATTTTCCCCTGGCTGCACATGTGGTGGAGGGAGCGGAGGCGAAGGGCTTTGGATACCGCGCACCCGCCCAGGGCATGGACGAGGCTCAGTCCGGGAGAACCGGTCGCGGGGAAGCCGGGAGCCCCCGCCCCGCCTCATTCCTGTGTCGGGTCCCCACACAGCTCAGCGCACCCTCGGGAGCAGAAGCTGGAGCTTCTGCGGGGCCTGATGAGCTGTTTGTCAAGCGGACTGGGCACTGCTCTCCAGGGCTCCGGTCGCATCATCCCCCACCGCACCCCTGCTGCCGCTGCCTAGCCAGCTGGTGAGTTAAAGATGTAAACCGAAGCCACCGTCCTGCCCTCCTGATTCTGCCGCCGCTGCTGCCATTCGGGCTGGGAGCCATTCTCCATGCCGGCTGTTTCCATATCAACAGGGCCTCTCTCCCTGATAAGGGGTCCATCCGTGTCCAGGCTCCCATTATTCCTAAGGGCCCCTCATCAGAGTCAGGCCTCCCCTTACTACCAGTGATTGCCTTCCACCACCTAAGCCCCCCGCCCCACCACACACACACTCGTCTCTGTGAGTGGCCTGTATGGAGGGAGCTAAATAATCCTGGCTTTATCTTCCTCCCAGCCTTGTCCCCACGTCCATAAATCCTCACAATCCCAGCACTCTGCTGCCACCTTCCTCCTGGACAGGACTTTGCCTGGTGCCTGAAGCATCTTCTCCTCCTGGGAGTGGATCGACACTATTTCAAGCCCATAGTTGTAGGAAGTAGGCTGTGAGAGGAGGGAAAGATTCCTCGAAGCTGCCACCCTTGGCCTGCCATAGGGGAATGACTGAGAACTGTTGGAGGTCTTTCCTACAGTTAACACCCCAGCTTCTGGCTCCTTCAGTTGGATCCCGAGTTGAAAGATACTGGGCATCAGGGACTTCCCTGATGGTCCAGTGGATAAGACTCCATGCTCCCACTGCAGGGGGTATGCGTTCTATCCCTGGCTGGGGAATTAAGATACCGCATGCCGCGCGGCACAGCCAAACGGTCAAACTAAAAGGGTACATAGATACTTGGCATCAGCCCCCCGAAGTGTAACCTCCCTAGGAGAACCCAAGGGCCACTGCTCCCTACCTTTCCTTTCTGTCTTGTCACCGAGTTGGGCTGAAATCGACTAGCAACTGAAGTGATGAAGGGTCAGGGACTCCTAGTGGGTCTGCTTTCAGTTAGGGACTGGCCCCAGCACCGGGGAGGGCACCACAGAATTAAGTTAAAGGGACAGCACTCTACGATTGGTGTCTCCTGAGAGGTCTCCTCCTCTGGTCTCTGTCTCTTGGGTCCCTCTCATCAGGTGGGGGAAACACTTGCTCCCCTCCCTCATCACTAGTTTCCTTGTGTCCCTGGGAGCTCACCAGCCCCTCTCCTCAGAAATCCCCTTTCAATTCCCAGGATAGGGAAGGCATGGCAGAAGGGGGTGTTGTAAGCCAGGTTCCCCTCATGCTATCGATAATTCTCTGACTCAGTTTGGGGCACAGGAAAATAATGGGGGAGAGGGACAGTGCTGGCTGGGCCAGGAGGGGGAAGCCCTAGAGTCCTGAGATGTGAGATATGGGAGCTGGACCTGCTTCCAAAGAACTTTCCCTTTAGCCCTGCTTGTCGAAGAGAGGGGTAGGTCTCAGCTGAGGGATGTGTAGTCACTGTGATAGGCCTATGGAGACCTGGGAGGAGATCTTCCCCAGTCTTACCCTGCTACTTGCCATTGTCCTCAGGGAATCTGGGGGACCAGCTGGGTCCCATCTTTCCCACTCCAGTAGTCTTAGGACCACAGAGAAGACGTGGGAGTAAGGAGAAACCTGGGAAAGAGGGAGCCCCCCAACCATATTGCTCTGACCTCTAATCCTGAACCAAGCTCTGACCCCTAGCCTTAAAACTCATGTTCAAATGCCTTCAAGGGGACGACACTGCAAACCTTCCCCTAACAGGGACAATGCAACCCACTTCCCTTGTCCAAAATGTTGAGTGCTGAGGTTCTCAGAGCTAAAGACAAAGAGTGGGAACTGGGGACAGGGAGGCTACTAAGGAGTTATGAAAGGGAGAAAAGGTTCCAGATAGATGGAGACAGTGGGGAGTGCACTCAGTGGAAAGGTATTCTGCTGCCAACTCATGTACTGCAATTCAATGCAGACACTAACTACCCAGAGCTAGTGTTGGACTCCACAGGTTTAAGGGCACAGTCCCAACAAGCCTGCCTCCACTTGAGCTGCCAGTCACAAGTGGGGTCCCCAGGACACCTGCATTTCTGCCTAACTAGCTACAAGTCCAGAGGTCTTCAAACCCCCCTCAGGTCCAATGGTTCACTAGAATGACTCACACAACTCGGAAGTGCTCTCCTGACAACTAGTTTTTTATAAAGTACATATATCAGGAACATCCAAATGAAAAGACAAACAAGGAGGGTCTCAGTGCAGAGCTCCCATGCTCTCTCCCCATGGAGACACAAAGGGCATGTCACCCTCCCAGTACATCCATATGTTCACCAACCAGGAAGTTCCATGAGCTTTGGGGTACAGAGTTTTTACTGAGATTTCATACATAGGCAGGAATGAATTGTTGGCAACATGACTCGATCTCCTCTGACGGATTGGCTCAAAACCCCAATTCTGCAGTGATATGGTTGGTCTTTCTGCTGACCAGGCCTCAGCCCAAGTCACCTCATCTCTTAGCATCAACTCAGGTGTGAGCCGAGGGACTCGTAGATAACAAAGACACTCGTATTACTTGAGGTATTCCAAAGATTTAGAGTCTCCCTCTCAGGGACCAGGGACAAAAGCCAAATTGTTGAGTATACAACAGACAGAGCCCTGCATCTGAGTGAAGGGATGTGAATTACTGAAGCCCTGGGGACCAGGCCTCCTCTTCCCGTGCACCAGACTTGACCCAGCTGCAGCAGGGCAGGAGTGTCCCTGTGAGTGTGAGTGTAAGTGAGGGTGAGTGCGGTGGAAGCAGAGCTTCTCCATGCCCAGACTGCAATGCTTCCCACTGGCATCCGTGGATCTGTCTGTCACCTGTCTGTCTGTAGCCCAGGCAGGGGAAGATAGGTATGAGAGGGGAAAAGAGTGTGGAATGGTGGGAAGAGGATTGGTGAATCCATTCTCCACACTTCAGCCTGAGGGGACTTTTATTTCACTCATTTCTGGTCATTCTCTCCCATACCGTCCAGCCACGAGGCTCCCTTCCCCCCTCCCCAGACCAAATAGGGCAGCTATTTCCAACCTCCCACACTGGGTTAATTCCTCTTTCTTGGCTTTGCCAAAGCACCCTCCACGGCCCCCAGCCAGTCAGCTTCATCTATTGTAGTGATCTTATTGTCTCTTTTGATTCCCCTGCCCTGTCCAACCCAGATGACAAGCTCTCTGAGGGAAGAGTCTGTGCCTGTCTTCTCTGCTGTATCGTCATGCCCAAGCACATCACCCGGCACCTAGTAGTCCCTCGATAAATATTTGTTGCTTAGTGACTGCAGGAACAGAAATCACATGAAAGGAGGTCTCAGCTCAGAGAGGAAGGGCTGTGACCCTCTAACCATGAAGTGACTTGGCCAAGGCCACTCAGCCAACAAGTGTTCCCATAGCCTGGCCTGTCTAGACTGGGCCCTCTCTGGAGCCCTATTCCTCCTCTGCCCAGAATCGTACAAACAGAATGGGGCAGACAAGAAAGGTAATTGTCGGAGCAGAAGCCAGGAAGACAGAGAGGAGAGGGGATTGGCAAAACAGTACTGGACAGCGTCCCAAAGCTCTTTTCTTGCTGCCTGGTACTGAGGTCTCCGTCTTCCCAGGGTGCAGCTCTGAAATCTGACTCCACCCTTAAAAAAGAGGGTCCGTGCCCTGCCTCTTTGTAACAAACCCTAACTCCACCTCTTTATTGATAGGCTCTGGCTCCACCTTCTGGACTACCCCTCCTCTGAAGAAATGCCCTGGCTCCGCCCCTTCCTGGTAATAGGTAAGCCCCACCCCTAGTGCGTGATGCTGTCTTTGTGACCTAATGCACCGGCGTGTTTCCAGGGTGGAGCCAGAGAGGGTGGGCATTTAGGCTGTGCCGAACCCTCAACCCCCATCCGGGTGACCACAATCCCCGAAAATCCTCACGCGGGACCCCAAATATCCCAGCCCCATGACCTCGAAGGCCTTTGGCTCTAACCCCCTAAATGCCCCATGCCCCCGAGGGGCCCTACCACCCAATCCCTTAACGACTAGTGCCTCCCAAATCTTCAATCCAACTCTGTCCCAATGTGGCAACTGAGTCTTCCCGGGGGCACCTGTCTCATATTATCTGAGAACAATTCAGACTGGTCCAGAGAATGACAGAGAAGGGGATCCTCCCAAGGATTTGGGGAATCCTTGATCCAATCATGCCGCTCACCAGGAGACGTTGGGAACCCAGGACATGTCGGGATTGAGGAGATACCAGGTGATGCAGGAAGCTGAGGAGGAGGAGGAGGAGGAGGCGAGAGTGGAAGCGGGGTTCTTCGGAGGATTAACCTAGCCGCTTCCGGTTGGTGGGGCAGGGGCAGCGAGGGCGCGAGTTCTCTGGGGCGGGAGAAGCGGGAGGGGAGGGGCCTCTTAGGGGGCGTGGACTTGAGGAACCGCCTCTAAAAACCGCCTGTAAAGCGCCAGTAAAGCGCCTCTAACCGCCTCTAAAAGGGCAGAGCCTCTAAAGACCGCCTGTAAACCGCCTCTAACCGCCTCTAAAAGGGCGGAGCCTTCCACGAGAGGGTAGAAGCGCCCAAGGGGCGGAGTCAGTGGGGTCAGCCCCGCCCCGCCCTGCCTTCTTTTTCCAGGATCGGCTGGGGCTGTTTCTACATTTTCCCCTGGCTGCACATGTGGTGGAGGGAGCGGAGGCGAAGGGCTTGGGATACCGCGCACCCGCCCAGGGCATGGACGAGGCTCAGTCCGGGAGAACCGGTCGCGGGGAAGCCGGGAGCCCCCGCCCCGCCTCATTCCTGTGTCGGGTCCCCACACAGCTCAGCGCACCCTCGGGAGCAGAAGCTGGAGCTTCTGCGGGGCCTGATGAGCTGTTTGTCAAGCGGACTGGGCACTGCTCTCCAGGGCTCCGGTCGCATCATCCCCCACCGCACCCCTGCTGCCGCTGCCTAGCCAGCTGGTGAGTTAAAGATGTAAACCGAAGCCACCGTCCTGCCCTCCTGATTCTGCCGCCGCTGCTGCCATTCGGGCTGGGAGCCATTCTCCATGCCGGCTGTTTCCATATCAACAGGGCCTCTCTCCCTGATAAGGGGTCCATCCGTGTCCAGGCTCCCATTATTCCTAAGGGCCCCTCATCAGAGTCAGGCCTCCCCTTACTACCAGTGATTGCCTTCCACCACCTAAGCCCCCCGCCCCAACACACACACACTCGTCTCTGTGAGTGGCCTGTATGGAGGGAGCTAAATAATCCTGGCTTTATCTTCCTCCCAGCCTTGTCCCCACGTCCATAAATCCTCACAATCCCAGCACTCTGCTGCCACCTTCCTCCTGGACAGGACTTTGCCTGGTGCCTGAAGCATCTTCTCCTCCTGGGAGTGGATCGAAACTATTTCAAGCCCATAGTTGTAGGAAGTAGGCTGTGAGAGGAGGGAAAGATTCCTCGAAGCTGCCACCCTTGGCCTGCCATAGGGGAATGACTGAGAACTGTTGGAGGTCTTTCCTACAGTTAACACCCCAGCTTCTGGCTCCTTCAGTTGGATCCCGAGTTGAAAGATACTGGGCATCAGGGACTTCCCTGATGGTCCAGTGGATAAGACTCCATGCTCCCACTGCAGGGGGTATGCGTTCTATCCCTGGCTGGGGAATTAAGATACCGCATGCCGCGCGGCACAGCCAAAAGGTCAAACTAAAAGGGTACATAGATACTTGGCATCAGCCCCCCGAAGTGTAACCTCCCTAGGAGAACCCAAGGGCCACTGCTCCCTACCTTTCCTTTCTGTCTTGTCACCGAGTTGGGCTGAAATCGACTAGCAACTGAAGTGATGAAGGGTCAGGGACTCCTAGTGGGTCTGCTTTCAGTTAGGGACTGGCCCCAGCACCGGGGAGGGCACCACAGAATTAAGTTAAAGGGACAGCACTCTACGATTGGTGTCTCCTGAGAGGTCTCCTCCTCTGGTCTCTGTCTCTTGGGTCCCTCTCATCAGGTGGGGGAAACACTTGCTCCCCTCCCTCATCTCTAGTTTCCTTGTGTCCCTGGGAGCTCACCAGCCCCTCTCCTCAGAAATCCCCTTTCAATTCCCAGGATAGGGAAGGCATGGCAGAAGGGGGTGTTGTAAGCCAGGTTCCCCTCATGCTATCGATAATTCTCTGACTCAGTTTGGGGCACAGGAAAATAATGGGGGAGAGGGACAGTGCTGGCTGGGCCAGGAGGGGGAAGCCCTAGAGTCCTGAGATGTGAGATATGGGAGCTGGACCTGCTTCCAAAGAACTTTCCCTTTAGCCCTGCTTGTCGAAGAGAGGGGTAGGTCTCAGCTGAGGGATGTGTAGTCACTGTGATAGGCCTATGGAGACCTGGGAGGAGATCTTCCCCAGTCTTACCCTGCTACTTGCCATTGTCCTCAGGGAATCTGGGGGACCAGCTGGGTCCCATCTTTCCCACTCCAGTAGTCTTAGGACCACAGAGAAGACGTGGGAGTAAGGAGAAACCTGGGAAAGAGGGAGCCCCCCAACCATATTGCTCTGACCTCTAATCCTGAACCAAGCTCTGACCCCTAGCCTTAAAACTCATGTTCAAATGCCTTCAAGGGGACGACACTGCAAACCTTCCCCTAACAGGGACAATGCAACCCACTTCCCTTGTCCAAAATGTTGAGTGCTGAGGTTCTCAGAGGTAAAGACAAAGAGTGGGAACTGGGGACAGGGAGGCTACTAAGGAGTTATGAAAGGGAGAAAAGGTTCCAGATAGATGGAGACAGTGGGGAGTGCACTCAGTGGAAAGGTATTCTGCTGCCAACTCATGTACTGCAATTCAATGCAGACACTAACTACCCAGAGCTAGTGTTGGACTCCACAGGTTTAAGGGCACAGTCCCAACAAGCCTGCCTCCACTTGAGCTGCCAGTCACAAGTGGGGTCCCCAGGACACCTGCATTTCTGCCTAACTAGCTACAAGTCCAGAGGTCTTCAAACACCCCTCAGGTCCAATGGTTCACTAGAATGACTCACACAACTCGGAAGTGCTCTCCTGACGACTATTTTTTATAAAGTACATATATCAGGAACATCCAAATGAAAAGACACACAAGGAGGGTCTCAGTGCAGAGCTCCCATGCTCTCTCCCCATGGAGACACAAAGGGCATGTCACCCTCCCAGTACATCCATATGTTCACCAACCAGGAAGTTCCATGAGCTTTGGGGTACAGAGTTTTTACTGAGATTTCATACATAGGCAGGAATGAATTGTTGGCAACATGACTCGATCTCCTCTGACGGATTGGCTCAAAACCCCAATTCTGCAGTGATATGGTTGGTCTTTCTGCTGACCAGGCCTCAGCCCAAGTCACCTCATCTCTTAGCATCAACTCAGGTGTGAGCCGAGGGACTCGTAGATAACAAAGACACTCGTATTACTTGAGGTATTCCAAAGATTTAGAGTCTCCCTCTCAGGGACCAGGGACAAAAGCCAAATTGTTGAGTATACAACAGACAGAGCCCTGCATCTGAGTGAAGGGATGTGAATTACTGAAGCCCTGGGGACCAGGCCTCCTCTTCCCGTGCACCAGACTTGACCCAGCTGCAGCAGGGCAGGAGTGTCCCTGTGAGTGTGAGTGTAAGTGAGGGTGAGTGCGGTGGAAGCAGAGCTTCTCCATGCCCAGACTGCAATGCTTCCCACTGGCATCCGTGGATCTGTCTGTCACCTGTCTGTCTGTAGCCCAGGCAGGGGAAGATAGGTATGAGAGGGGAAAAGAGTGTGGAATGGTGGGAAGAGGATTGGTGAATCCATTCTCCACACTTCAGCCTGAGGGGACTTTTATTTCACTCATTTCTGGTCATTCTCTCCCATACCGTCCAGCCACGAGGCTCCCTTCCCCCCTCCCCAGACCAAATAGGGCAGCTATTTCCAACCTCCCACACTGGGTTAATTCCTCTTTCTTGGCTTTGCCAAAGCACCCTCCACGGCCCCCAGCCAGTCAGCTTCATCTATTGTAGTGATCTTATTGTCTCTTTTGATTCCCCTGCCCTGTCCAACCCAGATGACAAGCTCTCTGAGGGAAGAGTCTGTGCCTGTCTTCTCTGCTGTATCGTCATGCCCAAGCACATCACCCGGCACCTAGTAGTCCCTCGATAAATATTTGTTGCTTAGTGACTGCAGGAACAGAAATCACATGAAAGGAGGTCTCAGCTCAGAGAGGAAGGGCTGTGACCCTCTAACCATGAAGTGACTTGGCCAAGGCCACTCAGCCAACAAGTGTTCCCATAGCCTGGCCTGTCTAGACTGGGCCCTCTCTGGAGCCCTATTCCTCCTCTGCCCAGAATCGTACAAACAGAATGGGGCAGACAAGAAAGGTAATTGTCGGAGCAGAAGCCAGGAAGACAGAGAGGAGAGGGGATTGGCAAAACAGTACTGGACAGCGTCCCAAAGCTCTTTTCTTGCTGCCTGGTGCTGAGGTCTCCGTCTTCCCAGGGTGCAGCTCTGAAATCTGACTCCACCCTTAAAAAAGAGGGTCCGTGCCCTGCCTCTTTGTAACAAACCCTAACTCCACCTCTTTATTGATAGGCTCTGGCTCCACCTTCTGGACTACCCCTCCTCTGAAGAAATGCCCTGGCTCCGCCCCTTCCTGGTAATAGGTAAGCCCCACCCCTAGTGCGTGATGCTGTCTTTGTGACCTAATGCACCGGCGTGTTTCCAGGGTGGAGCCAGAGAGGGTGGGCATTTAGGCAGTGCCGAACCCTGAACCCCCATCCGGGTGACCACAATCCCCGAAAATCCTCACGCGGGACCCCAAATATCCCAGCCCCATGACCTCGAAGGCCTTTGGCTCTAACCCCCTAAATGCCCCATGCCCCCGAGGGGCCCTACCACCCAATCCCTTAACGACTAGTGCCTCCCAAATCTTCAATCCAACTCTGTCCCAATGTGGCAACTGAGTCTTCCCGGGGGCACCTGTCTCATATTATCTGAGAACAATTCAGACTGGTCCAGAGAATGACAGAGAAGGGGATCCTCCCAAGGATTTGGGGAATCCTTGATCCAATCATGCCGCTCACCAGGAGACGTTGGGAACCCAGGACATGTCGGGATTGAGGAGATACCAGGTGATGCAGGAAGCTGAGGAGGAGGAGGAGGAGGAGGCGAGAGTGGAGGCGGGGTTCTTCGGAGGATGAACCTAGCCGCTTCCGGTTGGTGGGGCAGGGGCGGGGAGGGCGCGAGTTCTCTGGGGCGGGAGAAGCGGGAGGGGAGGGGCCTCTTAGGGGGCGTGGACTGGAGGAACCGCCTCTAAAAACCGCCTGTAAAGCGCCAGTAAAGCGCCTCTAACCGCCTCTAAAAGGGCAGAGCCTCTAAAGACCGCCTGTAAACCGCCTCTAACCGCCTCTAAAAGGGCGGAGCCTTCCACGAGAGGGTAGAAGCGCCCAAGGGGCGGAGTCAGTGGGGTCAGCCCCGCCCCGCCCTGCCTTCTTTTTCCAGGATCGGCTGGGGCTGTATCTACATTTTCCCCTGGCTGCACATGTGGTGGAGGGAGCGGAGGCGAAGGGCTTGGGATACCGCGCACCCGCCCAGGGCATGGACGAGGCTCAGTCCGGGAGAACCGGTCGCGGGGAAGCCGGGAGCCCCCGCCCCGCCTCATTCCTGTGTCGGGTCCCCACACAGCTCAGCGCACCCTCGGGAGCAGAAGCTGGAGCTTCTGCGGGGCCTGATGAGCTGTTTGTCAAGCGGACTGAGCACTGCTCTCCAGGGCTCCGGTCGCATCATCCCCCACCGCACCCCTGCTGCCGCTGCCTAGCCAGCTGGTGAGTTAAAGATGTAAACCGAAGCCACCGTCCTGCCCTCCTGATTCTGCCGCCGCTGCTGCCATTCGGGCTGGGAGCCATTCTCCATGCCGGCTGTTTCCATATCAACAGGGCCTCTCTCCCTGATAAGGGGTCCATCCGTGTCCAGGCTCCCATTATTCCTAAGGGCCCCTCATCAGAGTCAGGCCTCCCCTTACTACCAGTGATTGCCTTCCACCACCTAAGCCCCCCGCCCCACCACACACACACTCGTCTCTGTGAGTGGCCTGTATGGAGGGAGCTAAAGAATCCTGGCTTTATCTTCCTCCCAGCCTTGTCCCCACGTCCATAAATCCTCACAATCCCAGCACTCTGCTGCCACCTTCCTCCTGGACAGGACTTTGCCTGGTGCCTGAAGCATCTTCTCCTCCTGGGAGTGGATCGAAACTATTTCAAGCCCATAGTTGTAGGAAGTAGGCTGTGAGAGGAGGGAAAGATTCCTCGAAGCTGCCACCCTTGGCCTGCCATAGGGGAATGACTGAGAACTGTTGGAGGTCTTTCCTACAGTTAACACCCCAGCTTCTGGCTCCTTCAGTTGGATCCCGAGTTGAAAGATACTGGGCATCAGGGACTTCCCTGATGGTCCAGTGGATAAGACTCCATGCTCCCACTGCAGGGGGTATGCGTTCTATCCCTGGCTGGGGAATTAAGATACCGCATGCCGCGCGGCACAGCCAAACGGTCAAACTAAAAGGGTACATAGATACTTGGCATCAGCCCCCCGAAGTGTAACCTCCCTAGGAGAACCCAAGGGCCACTGCTCCCTACCTTTCCTTTCTGTGTTGTCACCGAGTTGGGCTGAAATCGACTAGCAACTGAAGTGATGAAGGGTCAGGGACTCCTAGTGGGTCTGCTTTCAGTTAGGGACTGGCCCCAGCACCGGGGAGGGCACCACAGAATTAAGTTAAAGGGACAGCACTCTACGATTGGTGTCTCCTGAGAGGTCTCCTCCTCTGGTCTCTGTCTCTTGGGTCCCTCTCATCAGGTGGGGGAAACACTTGCTCCCCTCCCTCATCTCTAGTTTCCTTGTGTCCCTGGGAGCTCACCAGCCCCTCTCCTCAGAAATCCCCTTTCAATTCCCAGGATAGGGAAGGCATGGCAGAAGGGGGTGTTGTAAGCCAGGTTCCCCTCATGCTATCGATAATTCTCTGACTCAGTTTGGGGCACAGGAAAATAATGGGGGAGAGGGACAGTGCTGGCTGGGCCAGGAGGGGGAAGCCCTAGAGTCCTGAGATGTGAGATATGGGAGCTGGACCTGCTTCCAAAGAACTTTCCCTTTAGCCCTGCTTGTCGAAGAGAGGGGTAGGTCTCAGCTGAGGGATGTGTAGTCACTGTGATAGGCCTATGGAGACCTGGGAGGAGATCTTCCCCAGTCTTACCCTGCTACTTGCCATTGTACTCAGGGAATCTGGGGGACCAGCTGGGTCCCATCTTTCCCACTCCAGTAGTCTTAGGACCACAGAGAAGACGTGGGAGTAAGGAGAAACCTGGGAAAGAGGGAGCCCCCCAACCATATTGCTCTGACCTCTAATCCTGAACCAAGCTCTGACCCCTAGCCTTAAAACTCATGTTCAAATGCCTTCAAGGGGACGACACTGCAAACCTTCCCCTAACAGGGACAATGCAACCCACTTCCCTTGTCCAAAATGTTGAGTGCTGAGGTTCTCAGAGCTAAAGACAAAGAGTGGGAACTGGGGACAGGGAGGCTACTAAGGAGTTATGAAAGGGAGAAAAGGTTCCAGATAGATGGAGACAGTGGGGAGTGCACTCAGTGGAAAGGTATTCTGCTGCCAACTCATGTACTGCAATTCAATGCAGACACTAACTACCCAGAGCTAGTGTTGGACTCCACAGGTTTAAGGGCACAGTCCCAACAAGCCTGCCTCCACTTGAGCTGCCAGTCACAAGTGGGGTCCCCAGGACACCTGCATTTCTGCCTAACTAGCTACAAGTCCAGAGGTCTTCAAACCCCCCTCAGGTCCAATGGTTCACTAGAATGACTCACACAACTCGGAAGTGCTCTCCTGACAACTAGTTTTTTATAAAGTACATATATCAGGAACATCCAAATGAAAAGACAAACAAGGAGGGTCTCAGTGCAGAGCTCCCATGCTCTCTCCCCATGGAGACACAAAGGGCATGTCACCCTCCCAGTACATCCATATGTTCACCAACCAGGAAGTTCCATGAGCTTTGGGGTACAGAGTTTTTACTGAGATTTCATACATAGGCAGGAATGAATTGTTGGCAACATGACTCGATCTCCTCTGACGGATTGGCTCAAAACCCCAATTCTGCAGTGATATGGTTGGTCTTTCTGCTGACCAGGCCTCAGCCCAAGTCACCTCATCTCTTAGCATCAACTCAGGTGTGAGCCGAGGGACTCGTAGATAACAAAGACACTCGTATTACTTGAGGTATTCCAAAGATTTAGAGTCTCCCTCTCAGGGACCAGGGACAAAAGCCAAATTGTTGAGTATACAACAGACAGAGCCCTGCATCTGAGTGAAGGGATGTGAATTACTGAAGCCCTGGGGACCAGGCCTCCTCTTCCCGTGCACCAGACTTGACCCAGCTGCAGCAGGGCAGGAGTGTCCCTGTGAGTGTGAGTGTAAGTGAGGGTGAGTGCGGTGGAAGCAGAGCTTCTCCATGCCCAGACTGCAATGCTTCCCACTGGCATCCGTGGATCTGTCTGTCACCTGTCTGTCTGTAGCCCAGGCAGGGGAAGATAGGTATGAGAGGGGAAAAGAGTGTGGAATGGTGGGAAGAGGATTGGTGAATCCATTCTCCACACTTCAGCCTGAGGGGACTTTTATTTCACTCATTTCTGGTCATTCTCTCCCATACCGTCCAGCCACGAGGCTCCCTTCCCCCCTCCCCAGACCAAATAGGGCAGCTATTTCCAACCTCCCACACTGGGTTAATTCCTCTTTCTTGGCTTTGCCAAAGCACCCTCCACGGCCCCCAGCCAGTCAGCTTCATCTATTGTAGTGATCTTATTGTCTCTTTTGATTCCCCTGCCCTGTCCAACCCAGATGACAAGCTCTCTGAGGGAAGAGTCTGTGCCTGTCTTCTCTGCTGTATCGTCATGCCCAAGCACATCACCCGGCACCTAGTAGTCCCTCGATAAATATTTGTTGCTTAGTGACTGCAGGAACAGAAATCACATGAAAGGAGGTCTCAGCTCAGAGAGGAAGGGCTGTGACCCTCTAACCATGAAGTGACTTGGCCAAGGCCACTCAGCCAACAAGTGTTCCCATAGCCTGGCCTGTCTAGACTGGGCCCTCTCTGGAGCCCTATTCCTCCTCTGCCCAGAATCGTACAAACAGAATGGGGCAGACAAGAAAGGTAATTGTCGGAGCAGAAGCCAGGAAGACAGAGAGGAGAGGGGATTGGCAAAACAGTACTGGACAGCGTCCCAAAGCTCTTTTCTTGCTGCCTGGTGCTGAGGTCTCCGTCTTCACAGGGTGCAGCTCTGAAATCTGACTCCACCCTTAAAAAAGAGGGTCCGTGCCCTGCCTCTTTGTAACAAACCCTAACTCCACCTCTTTATTGATAGGCTCTGGCTCCACCTTCTGGACTACCCCTCCTCTGAAGAAATGCCCTGGCTCCGCCCCTTCCTGGTAATAGGTAAGCCCCACCCCTAGTGCGTGATGCTGTCTTTGTGACCTAATGCACCGGCGTGTTTCCAGGGTGGAGCCAGAGAGGGTGGGCATTTAGGCTGTGCCGAACCCTGAACCCCCATCCGGGTGACCACAATCCCCGAAAATCCTCACGCGGGACCCCAAATATCCCAGCCCCATGACCTCGAAGGCCTTTGGCTCTAACCCCCTAAATGCCCCATGCCCCCGAGGGGCCCTACCACCCAATCCCTTAACGACTAGTGCCTCCCAAATCTTCAATCCAACTCTGTCCCAATGTGGCAACTGAGTCTTCCCGGGGGCACCTGTCTCATATTATCTGAGAACAATTCAGACTGGTCCAGAGAATGACAGAGAAGGGGATCCTCCCAAGGATTTGGGGAATCCTTGATCCAATCATGCCGCTCACCAGGAGACGTTGGGAACCCAGGACATGTCGGGATTGAGGAGATACCAGGTGATGCAGGAAGCTGAGGAGGAGGAGGAGGAGGAGGCGAGAGTGGAGGCGGGGTTCTGCGGAGGATGAACCTAGCCGCTTCCGGTTGGTGGGGCAGGGGCGGGGAGGGCGCGAGTTCTCTGGGGCGGGAGAAGCGGGAGGGGAGGGGCCTCTTAGGGGGCGTGGACTGGAGGAACCGCCTCTAAAAACCGCCTGTAAAGCGCCAGTAAAGCGCCTCTAACCGCCTCTAAAAGGGCAGAGCCTCTAAAGACCGCCTGTAAACCGCCTCTAACCGCCTCTAAAAGGGCGGAGCCTTCCACGAGAGGGTAGAAGCGCCCAAGGGGCGGAGTCAGTGGGGTCAGCCCCGCCCCGCCCTGCCTTCTTTTTCCAGGATCGGCTGGGGCTGTTTCTACATTTTCCCCTGGCTGCACATGTGGTGGAGGGAGCGGAGGCAAAGGGCTTGGGATACCGCGCACCTGCCCAGGGCATGGACGAGGCTCAGTCCGGGAGAACCGGTCGCGGGGAAGCCGGGAGCCCCCGCCCCGCCTCATGCCTGTGTCGGGTCCCCACACAGCTCAGCGCACCCTCGGGAGCAGAAGCTGGAGCTTCTGCGGGGCCTGATGAGCTGTTTGTCAAGCGGACTGGGCACTGCTCTCCAGGGCTCCGGTCGCATCATCCCCCACCGCACCCCTGCTGCCGCTGCCTAGCCAGCTGGTGAGTTAAAGATGTGAACCGAAGCCACCGTCCTGCCCTCCTGATTCTGCCGCCGCTGCTGCCATTCGGGCTGGGAGCCATTCTCCATGCCGGCTGTTTCCATATCAACAGGGCCTCTCTCCCTGATAAGGGGTCCATCCGTGTCCAGGCTCCCATTATTCCTAAGGGCCCCTCATCAGAGTCAGGCCTCCCCTTACTACCAGTGATTGCCTTCCACCACCTAAGCCCCCCGCCCCACCACACACACACTCGTCTCTGTGAGTGGCCTGTATGGAGGGAGCTAAATAATCCTGGCTTTATCTTCCTCCCAGCCTTGTCCCCACGTCCATAAATCCTCACAATCCCAGCACTCTGCTGCCACCTTCCTCCTGGACAGGACTTTGCCTGGTGCCTGAAGCATCTTCTCCTCCTGGGAGTGGATCGAAACTATTTCAAGCCCATAGTTGTAGGAAGTAGGCTGTGAGAGGAGGGAAAGATTCCTCGAAGCTGCCACCCTTGGCCTGCCATAGGGGAATGACTGAGAACTGTTGGAGGTCTTTCCTACAGTTAACACCCCAGCTTCTGGCTCCTTCAGTTGGATCCCGAGTTGAAAGATACTGGGCATCAGGGACTTCCCTGATGGTCCAGTGGATAAGACTCCATGCTCCCACTGCAGGGGGTATGCGTTCTATCCCTGGCTGGGGAATTAAGATACCGCATGCCGCGCGGCACAGCCAAAAGGTCAAACTAAAAGGGTACATAGATACTTGGCATCAGCCCCCCGAAGTGTAACCTCCCTAGGAGAACCCAAGGGCCACTGCTCCCTACCTTTCCTTTCTGTCTTGTCACCGAGTTGGGCTGAAATCGACTAGCAACTGAAGTGATGAAGGGTCAGGGACTCCTAGTGGGTCTGCTTTCAGTTAGGGACTGGCCCCAGCACCGGGGAGGGCACCACAGAATTAAGTTAAAGGGACAGCACTCTACGATTGGTGTCTCCTGAGAGGTCTCCTCCTCTGGTCTCTGTCTCTTGGGTCCCTCTCATCAGGTGGGGGAAACACTTGCTCCCCTCCCTCATCTCTAGTTTCCTTGTGTCCCTGGGAGCTCACCAGCCCCTCTCCTCAGAAATCCCCTTTCAATTCCCAGGATAGGGAAGGCATGGCAGAAGGGGGTGTTGTAAGCCAGGTTCCCCTCATGCTATCGATAATTCTCTGACTCAGTTTGGGGCACAGGAAAATAATGGGGGAGAGGGACAGTGCTGGCTGGGCCAGGAGGGGGAAGCCCTAGAGTCCTGAGATGTGAGATATGGGAGCTGGACCTGCTTCCAAAGAACTTTCCCTTTAGCCCTGCTTGTCGAAGAGAGGGGTAGGTCTCAGCTGAGGGATGTGTAGTCACTGTGATAGGCCTATGGAGACCTGGGAGGAGATCTTCCCCAGTCTTACCCTGCTACTTGCCATTGTCCTCAGGGAATCTGGGGGACCAGCTGGGTCCCATCTTTCCCACTCCAGTAGTCTTAGGACCACAGAGAAGAGGTGGGAGTAAGGAGAAACCTGGGAAAGAGGGAGCCCCCCAACCATATCGCTCTGACCTCTAATCCTGAACCAAGCTCTGACCCCTAGCCTTAAAACTCATGTTCAAATGCCTTCAAGGGGACGACACTGCATACCTTCCCCTAACAGGGACAATGCAACCCACTTCCCTTGTCCAAAATGTTGAGTGCTGAGGTTCTCAGAGCTAAAGACAAAGAGTGGGAACTGGGGACAGGGAGGCTACTAAGGAGTTATGAAAGGGAGAAAAGGTTCCAGATAGATGGAGACAGTGGGGAGTGCACTCAGTGGAAAGGTATTCTGCTGCCAACTCATGTACTGCAATTCAATGCAGACACTAACTACCCAGAGCTAGTGTTGGACTCCACAGGTTTAAGGGCACAGTCCCAACAAGCCTGCCTCCACTTGAGCTGCCAGTCACAAGTGGGGTCCCCAGGACACCTGCATTTCTGCCTAACTAGCTACAAGTCCAGAGGTCTTCAAACCCCCCTCAGGTCCAATGGTTCACTAGAATGACTCACACAACTCGGAAGTGCTCTCCTGACAACTAGTTTTTTATAAAGTACATATATCAGGAACATCCAAATGAAAAGACACACAAGGAGGGTCTCAGTGCAGAGCTCCCATGCTCTCTCCCCATGGAGACACAAAGGGCATGTCACCCTCCCAGTACATCCATATGTTCACCAACCAGGAAGTTCCATGAGCTTTGGGGTACAGAGTTTTTACTGAGATTTCATACATAGGCAGGAATGAATTGTTGGCAACATGACTCGATCTCCTCTGACGGATTGGCTCAAAACCCCAATTCTGCAGTGATATGGTTGTTCTTTCTGCTGACCAGGCCTCAGCCCAAGTCACCTCATCTCTTAGCATCAACTCAGGTGTGAGCCGAGGGACTCGTAGATAACAAAGACACTCGTATTACTTGAGGTATTCCAAAGATTTAGAGTCTCCCTCTCAGGGACCAGGGACAAAAGCCAAATTGTTGAGTATACAACAGACAGAGCCCTGCATCTGAGTGAAGGGATGTGAATTACTGAAGCCCTGGGGACCAGGCCTCCTCATCCCGTGCACCAGACTTGACCCAGCTGCAGCAGGACAGGAGTGTCCCTGTGAGTGTGAGTGTAAGTGAGGGTGAGTGCGGTGGAAGCACAGCTTCTCCATGCCCAGACTGCAATGCTTCCCACTGGCATCCGTGGATCTGTCTGTCACCTGTCTGTATGTAGCCCAGGCAGGGGAAGATAGGTATGAGAGGGGAAAAGAGTGTGGAATGGTGGGAAGAGGATTGGTGAATCCATTCTCCACACTTCAGCCTGAGGGGACTTTTATTTCACTCATTTCTGGTCATTCTCTCCCATACCGTCCAGCCACGAGGCTCCCTTCCCCCCTCCCCAGACCAAATAGGGCAGCTATTTCCAACCTCCCACACTGGGTTAATGGCTCTTTCTTGGCTTTGCCAAAGCACCCTCCACGGCCCCCAGCCAGTCAGCTTCGTCTATTGTAGTGATCTTATTGTCTCTTTTGATTCCCCTGCCCTGTCCAACCCAGATGACAAGCTCTCTGAGGGAAGAGTCTGTGCCTGTCTTCTCTGCTGTATCCTCATGCCCAAGCACATCACCCGGCACCTAGTAGTCCCTCGATAAATATTTGTTGCTTAGTGACGGCAGGAACAGAAATCACATGAAAGGAGGTCTCAGCTCAGAGAGGAAGGGCTGTGACCCTCTAACCATGAAGTGACTTGGCCAAGGCCACTCAGCCAACAAGTGTTCCCATAGCCTGGCCTGTCTAGACTGGGCCCTCTCTGGAGCCCTACTCCTCCTCTGCCCAGAATCGTACAAACAGAATGGGGAAGACAAGAAAGGTAATTGTCGGAGCAGAAGCCAGGAAGACAGAGAGGAGAGGGGATTGGCAAAACAGTACTGGACAGCGTCCCAAAGCTCTTTTCTTGCTGCCTAGTGCTGAGGTCTCTGTCTTCCCAGGGTGCAGCTCTGAAATCTGACTCCACCCTTATAAAAGAGGGTCCGTGCCCTGCCTCTTTGTAACAAACCCTAACTCCACCTCTTTATTGATAGGCTCTGGCTCCACCTTCTGGACTACCCCTCGTCTGAAGAAATGCCCTGGCTCCGCCCCTTCCTGGTAATAGGTAAGCCCCACCCCTAGTGCGTGATGCTGTCTTTATGACCTAATGCACCGGCGTGTTTCCAGGGTGGAGCCAGAGAGGGTGGGCATTTAGGCTGTGCCGAACCCTCAACCCCCATCCGGGTGACCACAATCCCCGAAAATCCTCACGTGGGACCCCTAATATCCCAGCCCCATGACCTCGAAGGCCTTTGGCTCTAACCCCCTAAATGCCCCATGCCCCCGAGAGGCCCTACCACCCAATCCCTTAACGACTAGTGCCTCCCAAATCTTCAATCCAACCGTGTCCCAATGTGGCAACTGAGTCTTCCCGGGGGCACCTGTCTCATATTATCTGAGAACAATTCAGACTGGTCCAGAGAATGACAGAGAAGGGGATCCTCCCAAGGATTTGGGGAATCCTTGATCCAATCATGCCGCTCACCAGGAGACGTTGGGAACCCAGGACATGTCGGGATTGAGGAGATACCAGGTGATGCAGGAAGCTGAGGAGGAGGAGGAGGAGGAGGAGGCGAGAGTGGAGGCGGGGTTCGGCGGAGGATTAACCTAGCCGCTCCCGGTTGGTGGGGAAGGGGCGGGGAGTGCGCGAGTTCTCTGGGGCGGGAGAAGCGGGAGAGGAGGGGCCTCTTAGGGGGCGTGGACTGGAGGAACCGCCTCTAAAAACCGCCTGTAAAGCGCCTGTAAACCGCCTCTAACCGCCTCTAACCGCATCTAAAAGGGCGGAGCCTCTAAAGACCGCCTGTAAACCGCCTGTAAACCGCATCTAACCGCCTCTAAAAGGGCGGAGCCTTCCACGAGAGGTTAGAAGCATCCAAGGGGCGGAGTCAGTGGGGTCAGCCCCGCCCCGTCCCTCCCCGCCCCGCCTTCTTTTTCCAGGATCGGCTGGGGCTGTTTCTACATTTTCCCCTGGCTGCACATGTGGTGGAGGGAGCGGAGGCAAAGGGCTTGGGATACCGCGCACCCGCCCAGGGCATGGACGAGGCTCAGTCCGGGAGAACCGGTCGTGGGGAAGCCGGGAGCCCCCGCCCCGCCTCATGCCTGTGTCGGGTCCCCACACAGCTCAGCGCACCCTCGGGAGCAGAAGCTGGAGCTTCTGCGGGGCCTGATGAGCTGTTTGTCAAGCGGACTGGGCACTGCTCTCCAGGGCTCCGGTCGCATCATCCCCCACCGCACCCCTGCTGCCGCTGCCTAGCCAGCTGGTGAGTTAAAGATGTGAACCGAAGCCACCGTCCTGCCCTCCTGATTCTGCCGCCGCTGCTGCCATTCGGGCTGGGAGCCATTCTCCATGCCGGCTGTTTCCATATCAACAGGGCCTCTCTCCCTGATAAGGGGTCCATCCGTGTCCAGGCTCCCATTATTCCTAAGGGCCCCTCATCAGAGTCAGGCCTCCCCTTACTACCAGTGATTGCCTTCCACCACCTAAGCCCCCCGCCCCACCACACACACACTCGTCTCTGTGAGTGGCCTGTATGGAGGGAGCTAAATAATCCTGGCTTTATCTTCCTCCCAGCCTTGTCCCCACGTCCATAAATCCTCACAATCCCAGCACTCTGCTGCCACCTTCCTCCTGGACAGGACTTTGCCTGGTGCCTGAAGCATCTTCTCCTCCTGGGAGTGGATCGAAACTATTTCAAGCCCATAGTTGTAGGAAGTAGGCTGTGAGAGGAGGGAAAGATTCCTCGAAGCTGCCACCCTTGGCCTGCCATAGGGGAATGACTGAGAACTGTTGGAGGTCTTTCCTACAGTTAACACCCCAGCTTCTGGCTCCTTCAGTTGGATCCCGAGTTGAAAGATACTGGGCATCAGGGACTTCCCTGATGGTCCAGTGGATAAGACTCCATGCTCCCACTGCAGGGGGTATGCGTTCTATCCCTGGCTGGGGAATTAAGATACCGCATGCCGCGCGGCACAGCCAAAAGGTCAAACTAAAAGGGTACATAGATACTTGGCATCAGCCCCCCGAAGTGTAACCTCCCTAGGAGAACCCAAGGGCCACTGCTCCCTACCTTTCCTTTCTGTCTTGTCACCGAGTTGGGCTGAAATCGACTAGCAACTGAAGTGATGAAGGGTCAGGGACTCCTAGTGGGTCTGCTTTCAGTTAGGGACTGGCCCCAGCACCGGGGAGGGCACCACAGAATTAAGTTAAAGGGACAGCACTCTACGATTGGTGTCTCCTGAGAGGTCTCCTCCTCTGGTCTCTGTCTCTTGGGTCCCTCTCATCAGGTGGGGGAAACACTTGCTCCCCTCCCTCATCTCTAGTTTCCTTGTGTCCCTGGGAGCTCACCAGCCCCTCTCCTCAGAAATCCCCTTTCAATTCCCAGGATAGGGAAGGCATGGCAGAAGGGGGTGTTGTAAGCCAGGTTCCCCTCATGCTATCGATAATTCTCTGACTCAGTTTGGGGCACAGGAAAATAATGGGGGAGAGGGACAGTGCTGGCTGGGCCAGGAGGGGGAAGCCCTAGAGTCCTGAGATGTGAGATATGGGAGCTGGACCTGCTTCCAAAGAACTTTCCCTTTAGCCCTGCTTGTCGAAGAGAGGGGTAGGTCTCAGCTGAGGGATGTGTAGTCACTGTGATAGGCCTATGGAGACCTGGGAGGAGATCTTCCCCAGTCTTACCCTGCTACTTGCCATTGTCCTCAGGGAATCTGGGGGACCAGCTGGGTCCCATCTTTCCCACTCCAGTAGTCTTAGGACCACAGAGAAGAGGTGGGAGTAAGGAGAAACCTGGGAAAGAGGGAGCCCCCCAACCATATCGCTCTGACCTCTAATCCTGAACCAAGCTCTGACCCCTAGCCTTAAAACTCATGTTCAAATGCCTTCAAGGGGACGACACTGCATACCTTCCCCTAACAGGGACAATGCAACCCACTTCCCTTGTCCAAAATGTTGAGTGCTGAGGTTCTCAGAGCTAAAGACAAAGAGTGGGAACTGGGGACAGGGAGGCTACTAAGGAGTTATGAAAGGGAGAAAAGGTTCCAGATAGATGGAGACAGTGGGGAGTGCACTCAGTGGAAAGGTATTCTGCTGCCAACTCATGTACTGCAATTCAATGCAGACACTAACTACCCAGAGCTAGTGTTGGACTCCACAGGTTTAAGGGCACAGTCCCAACAAGCCTGCCTCCACTTGAGCTGCCAGTCACAAGTGGGGTCCCCAGGACACCTGCATTTCTGCCTAACTAGCTACAAGTCCAGAGGTCTTCAAACCCCCCTCAGGTCCAATGGTTCACTAGAATGACTCACACAACTCGGAAGTGCTCTCCTGACAACTAGTTTTTTATAAAGTACATATATCAGGAACATCCAAATGAAAAGACACACAAGGAGGGTCTCAGTGCAGAGCTCCCATGCTCTCTCCCCATGGAGACACAAAGGGCATGTCACCCTCCCAGTACATCCATATGTTCACCAACCAGGAAGTTCCATGAGCTTTGGGGTACAGAGTTTTTACTGAGATTTCATACATAGGCAGGAATGAATTGTTGGCAACATGACTCGATCTCCTCTGACGGATTGGCTCAAAACCCCAATTCTGCAGTGATATGGTTGTTCTTTCTGCTGACCAGGCCTCAGCCCAAGTCACCTCATCTCTTAGCATCAACTCAGGTGTGAGCCGAGGGACTCGTAGATAACAAAGACACTCGTATTACTTGAGGTATTCCAAAGATTTAGAGTCTCCCTCTCAGGGACCAGGGACAAAAGCCAAATTGTTGAGTATACAACAGACAGAGCCCTGCATCTGAGTGAAGGGATGTGAATTACTGAAGCCCTGGGGACCAGGCCTCCTCATCCCGTGCACCAGACTTGACCCAGCTGCAGCAGGACAGGAGTGTCCCTGTGAGTGTGAGTGTAAGTGAGGGTGAGTGCGGTGGAAGCACAGCTTCTCCATGCCCAGACTGCAATGCTTCCCACTGGCATCCGTGGATCTGTCTGTCACCTGTCTGTATGTAGCCCAGGCAGGGGAAGATAGGTATGAGAGGGGAAAAGAGTGTGGAATGGTGGGAAGAGGATTGGTGAATCCATTCTCCACACTTCAGCCTGAGGGGACTTTTATTTCACTCATTTCTGGTCATTCTCTCCCATACCGTCCAGCCACGAGGCTCCCTTCCCCCCTCCCCAGACCAAATAGGGCAGCTATTTCCAACCTCCCACACTGGGTTAATGGCTCTTTCTTGGCTTTGCCAAAGCACCCTCCACGGCCCCCAGCCAGTCAGCTTCGTCTATTGTAGTGATCTTATTGTCTCTTTTGATTCCCCTGCCCTGTCCAACCCAGATGACAAGCTCTCTGAGGGAAGAGTCTGTGCCTGTCTTCTCTGCTGTATCCTCATGCCCAAGCACATCACCCGGCACCTAGTAGTCCCTCGATAAATATTTGTTGCTTAGTGACGGCAGGAACAGAAATCACATGAAAGGAGGTCTCAGCTCAGAGAGGAAGGGCTGTGACCCTCTAACCATGAAGTGACTTGGCCAAGGCCACTCAGCCAACAAGTGTTCCCATAGCCTGGCCTGTCTAGACTGGGCCCTCTCTGGAGCCCTACTCCTCCTCTGCCCAGAATCGTACAAACAGAATGGGGAAGACAAGAAAGGTAATTGTCGGAGCAGAAGCCAGGAAGACAGAGAGGAGAGGGGATTGGCAAAACAGTACTGGACAGCGTCCCAAAGCTCTTTTCTTGCTGCCTAGTGCTGAGGTCTCTGTCTTCCCAGGGTGCAGCTCTGAAATCTGACTCCACCCTTATAAAAGAGGGTCCGTGCCCTGCCTCTTTGTAACAAACCCTAACTCCACCTCTTTATTGATAGGCTCTGGCTCCACCTTCTGGACTACCCCTCGTCTGAAGAAATGCCCTGGCTCCGCCCCTTCCTGGTAATAGGTAAGCCCCACCCCTAGTGCGTGATGCTGTCTTTATGACCTAATGCACCGGCGTGTTTCCAGGGTGGAGCCAGAGAGGGTGGGCATTTAGGCTGTGCCGAACCCTCAACCCCCATCCGGGTGACCACAATCCCCGAAAATCCTCACGTGGGACCCCTAATATCCCAGCCCCATGACCTCGAAGGCCTTTGGCTCTAACCCCCTAAATGCCCCATGCCCCCGAGAGGCCCTACCACCCAATCCCTTAACGACTAGTGCCTCCCAAATCTTCAATCCAACCGTGTCCCAATGTGGCAACTGAGTCTTCCCGGGGGCACCTGTCTCATATTATCTGAGAACAATTCAGACTGGTCCAGAGAATGACAGAGAAGGGGATCCTCCCAAGGATTTGGGGAATCCTTGATCCAATCATGCCGCTCACCAGGAGACGTTGGGAACCCAGGACATGTCGGGATTGAGGAGATACCAGGTGATGCAGGAAGCTGAGGAGGAGGAGGAGGAGGAGGAGGCGAGAGTGGAGGCGGGGTTCGGCGGAGGATTAACCTAGCCGCTCCCGGTTGGTGGGGAAGGGGCGGGGAGTGCGCGAGTTCTCTGGGGCGGGAGAAGCGGGAGAGGAGGGGCCTCTTAGGGGGCGTGGACTGGAGGAACCGCCTCTAAAAACCGCCTGTAAAGCGCCTGTAAACCGCCTCTAACCGCCTCTAACCGCATCTAAAAGGGCGGAGCCTCTAAAGACCGCCTGTAAACCGCCTGTAAACCGCATCTAACCGCCTCTAAAAGGGCGGAGCCTTCCACGAGAGGTTAGAAGCATCCAAGGGGCGGAGTCAGTGGGGTCAGCCCCGCCCCGTCCCTCCCCGCCCCGCCTTCTTTTTCCAGGATCGGCTGGGGCTGTTTCTACATTTTCCCCTGGCTGCACATGTGGTGGAGGGAGCGGAGGCAAAGGGCTTGGGATACCGCGCACCCGCCCAGGGCATGGACGAGGCTCAGTCCGGGAGAACCGGTCGTGGGGAAGCCGGGAGCCCCCGCCCCGCCTCATGCCTGTGTCGGGTCCCCACACAGCTCAGCGCACCCTCGGGAGCAGAAGCTGGAGCTTCTGCGGGGCCTGATGAGCTGTTTGTCAAGCGGACTGGGCACTGCTCTCCAGGGCTCCGGTCGCATCATCCCCCACCGCACCCCTGCTGCCGCTGCCTAGCCAGCTGGTGAGTTAAAGATGTAAACCGAAGCCACCGTCCTGCCCTCCTGATTCTGCCGCCGCTGCTGCCATTCGGGCTGGGAGCCATTCTCCATGCCGGCTGTTTCCATATCAACAGGGCCTCTCTCCCTGATAAGGGGTCCATCCGTGTCCAGGCTCCCATTATTCCTAAGGGCCCCTCATCAGAGTCAGGCCTCCCCTTACTACCAGTGATTGCCTTCCACCACCTAAGCCCCCCGCCCCAACACACACACACTCGTCTCTGTGAGTGGCCTGTATGGAGGGAGCTAAATAATCCTGGCTTTATCTTCCTCCCAGCCTTGTCCCCACGTCCATAAATCCTCACAATCCCAGCACTCTGCTGCCACCTTCCTCCTGGACAGGACTTTGCCTGGTGCCTGAAGCATCTTCTCCTCCTGGGAGTGGATCGAAACTATTTCAAGCCCATAGTTGTAGGAAGTAGGCTGTGAGAGGAGGGAAAGATTCCTCGAAGCTGCCACCCTTGGCCTGCCATAGGGGAATGACTGAGAACTGTTGGAGGTCTTTCCTACAGTTAACACCCCAGCTTCTGGCTCCTTCAGTTGGATCCCGAGTTGAAAGATACTGGGCATCAGGGACTTCCCTGATGGTCCAGTGGATAAGACTCCATGCTCCCACTGCAGGGGGTATGCGTTCTATCCCTGGCTGGGGAATTAAGATACCGCATGCCGCGCAGCACAGCCAAAAGGTCAAACTAAAAGGGTACATAGATACTTGGCATCAGCCCCCCGAAGTGTAACCTCCCTAGGAGAACCCAAGGGCCACTGCTCCCTACCTTTCCTTTCTGTCTTGTCACCGAGTTGGGCTGAAATCGACTAGCAACTGAAGTGATGAAGGGTCAGGGACTCCTAGTGGGTCTGCTTTCAGTTAGGGACTGGCCCCAGCACCGGGGAGGGCACCACAGAATTAAGTTAAAGGGACAGCACTCTACGATTGGTGTCTCCTGAGAGGTCTCCTCCTCTGGTCTCTGTCTCTTGGGTCCCTCTCATCAGGTGGGGGAAACACTTGCTCCCCTCCCTCATCTCTAGTTTCCTTGTGTCCCTGGGAGCTCACCAGCCCCTCTCCTCAGAAATCCCCTTTCAATTCCCAGGATAGGGAAGGCATGGCAGAAGGGGGTGTTGTAAGCCAGGTTCCCCTCATGCTATCGATAATTCTCTGACTCAGTTTGGGGCACAGGAAAATAATGGGGGAGAGGGACAGTGCTGGCTGGGCCAGGAGGGGGAAGCCCTAGAGTCCTGAGATGTGAGATATGGGAGCTGGACCTGCTTCCAAAGAACTTTCCCTTTAGCCCTGCTTGTCGAAGAGAGGGGTAGGTCTCAGCTGAGGGATGTGTAGTCACTGTGATAGGCCTATGGAGACCTGGGAGGAGATCTTCCCCAGTCTTACCCTGCTACTTGCCATTGTCCTCAGGGAATCTGGGGGACCAGCTGGGTCCCATCTTTCCCACTCCAGTAGTCTTAGGACCACAGAGAAGAGGTGGGAGTAAGGAGAAACCTGGGAAAGAGGGAGCCCCCCAACCATATTGCTCTGACCTCTAATCCTGAACCAAGCTCTGACCCCTAGCCTTAAAACTCATGTTCAAATGCCTTCAAGGGGACGACACTGCAAACCTTCCCCTAACAGGGACAATGCAACCCACTTCCCTTGTCCAAAATGTTGAGTGCTGAGGTTCTCAGAGCTAAAGACAAAGAGTGGGAACTGGGGACAGGGAGGCTACTAAGGAGTTATGAAAGGGAGAAAAGGTTCCAGATAGATGGAGACAGTGCGGAGTGCACTCAGTGGAAAGGTATTCTGCTGCCAACTCATGTACTGCAATTCAATGCAGACACTAACTACCCAGAGCTAGTGTTGGACTCCACAGGTTTAAGGGCACAGTCCCAACAAGCCTGCCTCCACTTGAGCTGCCAGTCACAAGTGGGGTCCCCAGGACACCTGCATTTCTGCCTAACTAGCTACAAGTCCAGAGGTCTTCAAACCCCCCTCAGGTCCAATGGTTCACTAGAATGACTCACACAACTCGAAAGTGCTCTCCTGACAACTAGTTTTTTATAAAGTACATATATCAGGAACATCCAAATGAAAAGACAAACAAGGAGGGTCTCAGTGCAGAGCTCCCATGCTCTCTCCCCATGGAGACACAAAGGGCATGTCACCCTCCCAGTACATCCATATGTTCACCAACCAGGAAGTTCCATGAGCTTTGGGGTACAGAGTTTTTACTGAGATTTCATACATAGGCAGGAATGAATTGTTGGCAACATGACTCGATCTCCTCTGACGGATTGGCTCAAAACCCCAATTCTGCAGTGATATGGTTGGTCTTTCTGCTGACCAGGCCTCAGCCCAAGTCACCTCATCTCTTAGCATCAACTCAGGTGTGAGCCGAGGGACTCGTAGATAACAAAGACACTCGTATTACTTGAGGTATTCCAAAGATTTAGAGTCTCCCTCTCAGGGACCAGGGACAAAAGCCAAATTGTTGAGTATACAACAGACAGAGCCCTGCATCTGAGTGAAGGGATGTGAATTACTGAAGCCCTGGGGACCAGGCCTCCTCTTCCCGTGCACCAGACTTGACCCAGCTGCAGCAGGGCAGGAGTGTCCCTGTGAGTGTGAGTGTAAGTGAGGGTGAGTGCGGTGGAAGCAGAGCTTCTCCATGCCCAGACTGCAATGCTTCCCACTGGCATCCGTGGATCTGTCTGTCACCTGTCTGTCTGTAGCCCAGGCAGGGGAAGATAGGTATGAGAGGGGAAAAGAGTGTGGAATGGTGGGAAGAGGATTGGTGAATCCATTCTCCACACTTCAGCCTGAGGGGACTTTTATTTCACTCATTTCTGGTCATTCTCTCCCATACCGTCCAGCCACGAGGCTCCCTTCCCCCCTCCCCAGACCAAATAGGGCAGCTATTTCCAACCTCCCACACTGGGTTAATTCCTCTTTCTTGGCTTTGCCAAAGCACCCTCCACGGCCCCCAGCCAGTCAGCTTCATCTATTGTAGTGATCTTATTGTCTCTTTTGATTCCCCTGCCCTGTCCAACCCAGATGACAAGCTCTCTGAGGGAAGAGTCTGTGCCTGTCTTCTCTGCTGTATCGTCATGCCCAAGCACATCACCCGGCACCTAGTAGTCCCTCGATAAATATTTGTTGCTTAGTGACTGCAGGAACAGAAATCACATGAAAGGAGGTCTCAGCTCAGAGAGGAAGGGCTGTGACCCTCTAACCATGAAGTGACTTGGCCAAGGCCACTCAGCCAACAAGTGTTCCCATAGCCTGGCCTGTCTAGACTGGGCCCTCTCTGGAGCCCTATTCCTCCTCTGCCCAGAATCGTACAAACAGAATGGGGCAGACAAGAAAGGTAATTGTCGGAGCAGAAGCCAGGAAGACAGAGAGGAGAGGGGATTGGCAAAACAGTACTGGACAGCGTCCCAAAGCTCTTTTCTTGCTGCCTGGTGCTGAGGTCTCCGTCTTCCCAGGGTGCAGCTCTGAAATCTGACTCCACCCTTAAAAAAGAGGGTCCGTGCCCTGCCTCTTTGTAACAAACCCTAACTCCACCTCTTTATTGATAGGCTCTGGCTCCACCTTCTGGACTACCCCTCCTCTGAAGAAATGCCCTGGCTCCGCCCCTTCCTGGTAATAGGTAAGCCCCACCCCTAGTGCGTGATGCTGTCTTTGTGACCTAATGCACCGGCGTGTTTCCAGGGTGGAGCCAGAGAGGGTGGGCATTTAGGCTGTGCCGAACCCTGAACCCCCATCCAGGTGACCACAATCCCCGAAAATCCTCACGCGGGACCCCAAATATCCCAGCCCCATGACCTCGAAGGCCTTTGGCTCTAACCCCCTAAATGCCCCATGCCCCCGAGGGGCCCTACCACCCAATCCCTTAACGACTAGTGCCTCCCAAATCTTCAATCCAACTCTGTCCCAATGTGGCAACTGAGTCTTCCCGGGGGCACCTGTCTCATATTATCTGAGAACAATTCAGACTGGTCCAGAGAATGACAGAGAAGGGGATCCTCCCAAGGATTTGGGGAATCCTTGATCCAATCATGCCGCTCACCAGGAGACGTTGGGAACCCAGGACATGTCGGGATTGAGGAGATACCAGGTGATGCAGGAAGCTGAGGAGGAGGAGGAGGAGGAGGCGAGAGTGGAGGCGGGGTTCTGCGGAGGATGAACCTAGCCGCTTCCGGTTGGTGGGGCAGGGGCGGGGAGGGCGCGAGTTCCCTGGGGCGGGAGAAGCGGGAGGGGAGGGGCCTCTTAGGGGGCGTGGACTGGAGGAACCGCCTCTAAAAACCGCCTGTAAAGCGCCAGTAAAGCGCCTCTAACCGCCTCTAAAAGGGCAGAGCCTCTAAAGACCGCCTGTAAACCGCCTCTAACCGCCTCTAAAAGGGCGGAGCCTTCCACGAGAGGGTAGAACCGCCCAAGGGGCGGAGTCAGTGGGGTCAGCCCCGCCCCGCCCTGCCTTCTTTTTCCAGGATCGGCTGGGGCTGTTTCTACATTTTCCCCTGGCTGCACATGTGGTGGAGGGAGCGGAGGCGAAGGGCTTGGGATACCGCGCACCCGCCCAGGGCATGGACGAGGCTCAGTCCGGGAGAACCGGTCGCGGGGAAGCCTGGAGCCCCCGCCCCGCCTCATTCCTGTGTCGGGTCCCCACACAGCTCAGCGCACCCTCGGGAGCAGAAGCTGGAGCTTCTGCGGGGCCTGATGAGCTGTTTGTCAAGCGGACTGGGCACTGCTCTCCAGGGCTCCGGTCGCATCATCCCCCACCGCACCCCTGCTGCCGCTGCCTAGCCAGCTGGTGAGTTAAAGATGTAAACCGAAGCCACCGTCCTGCCCTCCTGATTCTGCCGCCGCTGCTGCCATTCGGGCTGGGAGCCATTCTCCATGCCGGCTGTTTCCATATCAACAGGGCCTCTCTCCCTGATAAGGGGTCCATCCGTGTCCAGGCTCCCATTATTCCTAAGGGCCCCTCATCAGAGTCAGGCCTCCCCTTACTACCAGTGATTGCCTTCCACCACCTAAGCCCCCCGCCCCACCACACACACACTCGTCTCTGTGAGTGGCCTGTATGGAGGGAGCTAAATAATCCTGGCTTTATCTTCCTCCCAGCCTTGTCCCCACGTCCATAAATCCTCACAATCCCAGCACTCTGCTGCCACCTTCCTCCTGGACAGGACTTTGCCTGGTGCCTGAAGCATCTTCTCCTCCTGGGAGTGGATCGAAACTATTTCAAGCCCATAGTTGTAGGAAGTAGGCTGTGAGAGGAGGGAAAGATTCCTCGAAGCTGCCACCCTTGGCCTGCCATAGGGGAATGACTGAGAACTGTTGGAGGTCTTTCCTACAGTTAACACCCCAGCTTCTGGCTCCTTCAGTTGGATCCCGAGTTGAAAGATACTGGGCATCAGGGACTTCCCTGATGGTCCAGTGGATAAGACTCCATGCTCCCACTGCAGGGGGTATGCGTTCTATCCCTGGCTGGGGAATTAAGATACCGCATGCCGCGCAGCACAGCCAAAAGGTCAAACTAAAAGGGTACATAGATACTTGGCATCAGCCCCCCGAAGTGTAACCTCCCTAGGAGAACCCAAGGGCCACTGCTCCCTACCTTTCCTTTCTGTCTTGTCACCGAGTTGGGCTGAAATCGACTAGCAACTGAAGTGATGAAGGGTCAGGGACTCCTAGTGGGTCTGCTTTCAGTTAGGGACTGGCCCCAGCACCGGGGAGGGCACCACAGAATTAAGTTAAAGGGACAGCACTCTACGATTGGTGTCTCCTGAGAGGTCTCCTCCTCTGGTCTCTGTCTCTTGGGTCCCTCTCATCAGGTGGGGGAAACACTTGCTCCCCTCCCTCATCTCTAGTTTCCTTGTGTCCCTGGGAGCTCACCAGCCCCTCTCCTCAGAAATCCCCTTTCAATTCCCAGGATAGGGAAGGCATGGCAGAAGGGGGTGTTGTAAGCCAGGTTCCCCTCATGCTATCGATAATTCTCTGACTCAGTTTGGGGCACAGGAAAATAATGGGGGAGAGGGACAGTGCTGGCTGGGCCAGGAGGGGGAAGCCCTAGAGTCCTGAGATGTGAGATATGGGAGCTGGACCTGCTTCCAAAGAACTTTCCCTTTAGCCCTGCTTGTCGAAGAGAGGGGTAGGTCTCAGCTGAGGGATGTGTAGTCACTGTGATAGGCCTATGGAGACCTGGGAGGAGATCTTCCCCAGTCTTACCCTGCTACTTGCCATTGTCCTCAGGGAATCTGGGGGACCAGCTGGGTCCCATCTTTCCCACTCCAGTAGTCTTAGGACCACAGAGAAGACGTGGGAGTAAGGAGAAACCTGGGAAAGAGGGAGCCCCCCAACCATATTGCTCTGACCTCTAATCCTGAACCAAGCTCTGACCCCTAGCCTTAAAACTCATGTTCAAATGCCTTCAAGGGGACGACACTGCAAACCTTCCCCTAACAGGGACAATGCAACCCACTTCCCTTGTCCAAAATGTTGAGTGCTGAGGTTCTCAGAGCTAAAGACAAAGAGTGGGAACTGGGGACAGGGAGGCTACTAAGGAGTTATGAAAGGGAGAAAAGGTTCCAGATAGATGGAGACAGTGGGGAGTGCACTCAGTGGAAAGGTATTCTGCTGCCAACTCATGTACTGCAATTCAATGCAGACACTAACTACCCAGAGCTAGTGTTGGACTCCACAGGTTTAAGGGCACAGTCCCAACAAGCCTGCCTCCACTTGAGCTGCCAGTCACAAGTGGGGTCCCCAGGACACCTGCATTTCTGCCTAACTAGCTACAAGTCCAGAGGTCTTCAAACCCCCCTCAGGTCCAATGGTTCACTAGAATGACTCACACAACTCGGAAGTGCTCTCCTGACAACTAGTTTTTTATAAAGTACATATATCAGGAACATCCAAATGAAAAGACACACAAGGAGGGTCTCAGTGCAGAGCTCCCATGCTCTCTCCCCATGGAGACACAAAGGGCATGTCACCCTCCCAGTACATCCATATGTTCACCAACCAGGAAGTTCCATGAGCTTTGGGGTACAGAGTTTTTACTGAGATTTCATACATAGGCAGGAATGAATTGTTGGCAACATGACTCGATCTCCTCTGACGGATTGGCTCAAAACCCCAATTCTGCAGTGATATGGTTGTTCTTTCTGCTGACCAGGCCTCAGCCCAAGTCACCTCATCTCTTAGCATCAACTCAGGTGTGAGCCGAGGGACTCGTAGATAACAAAGACACTCGTATTACTTGAGGTATTCCAAAGATTTAGAGTCTCCCTCTCAGGGACCAGGGACAAAAGCCAAATTGTTGAGTATACAACAGACAGAGCCCTGCATCTGAGTGAAGGGATGTGAATTACTGAAGCCCTGGGGACCAGGCCTCCTCTTCCCGTGCACCAGACTTGACCCAGCTGCAGCAGGACAGGAGTGTCCCTGTGAGTGTGAGTGTAAGTGAGGGTGAGTGCGGTGGAAGCACAGCTTCTCCATGCCCAGACTGCAATGCTTCCCACTGGCATCCGTGGATCTGTCTGTCACCTGTCTGTATGTAGCCCAGGCAGGGGAAGATAGGTATGAGAGGGGAAAAGAGTGTGGAATGGTGGGAAGAGGATTGGTGAATCCATTCTCCACACTTCAGCCTGAGGGGACTTTTATTTCACTCATTTCTGGTCATTCTCTCCCATACCGTCCAGCCACGAGGCTCCCTTCCCCCCTCCCCAGACCAAATAGGGCAGCTATTTCCAACCTCCCACACTGGGTTAATGGCTCTTTCTTGGCTTTGCCAAAGCACCCTCCACGGCCCCCAGCCAGTCAGCTTCGTCTATTGTAGTGATCTTATTGTCTCTTTTGATTCCCCTGCCCTGTCCAACCCAGATGACAAGCTCTCTGAGGGAAGAGTCTGTGCCTGTCTTCTCTGCTGTATCCTCATGCCCAAGCACATCACCCGGCACCTAGTAGTCCCTCGATAAATATTTGTTGCTTAGTGACGGCAGGAACAGAAATCACATGAAAGGAGGTCTCAGCTCAGAGAGGAAGGGCTGTGACCCTCTAACCATGAAGTGACTTGGCCAAGGCCACTCAGCCAACAAGTGTTCCCATAGCCTGGCCTGTCTAGACTGGGCCCTCTCTGGAGCCCTATTCCTCCTCTGCCCAGAATCGTACAAACAGAATGGGGAAGACAAGAAAGGTAATTGTCGGAGCAGAAGCCAGGAAGACAGAGAGGAGAGGGGATTGGCAAAACAGTACTGGACAGCGTCCCAAAGCTCTTTTCTTGCTGCCTAGTGCTGAGGTCTCTGTCTTCCCAGGGTGCAGCTCTGAAATCTGACTCCACCCTTATAAAAGAGGGTCCGTGCCCTGCCTCTTTGTAACAAACCCTAACTCCACCTCTTTATTGATAGGCTCTGGCTCCACCTTCTGGACTACCCCTCGTCTGAAGAAATGCCCTGGCTCCGCCCCTTCCTGGTAATAGGTAAGCCCCACCCCTAGTGCGTGATGCTGTCTTTGTGACCTAATGCACCGGCGTGTTTCCAGGGTGGAGCCAGAGAGGGTGGGCATTTAGGCTGTGCCGAACCCTCAACCCCCATCCGGGTGACCACAATCCCCGAAAATCCTCACGTGGGACCCCTAATATCCCAGCCCCATGACCTCGAAGGCCTTTGGCTCTAACCCCCTAAATGCCCCATGCCCCCGAGAGGCCCTACCACCCAATCCCTTAACGACTAGTGCCTCCCAAATCTTCAATCCAACCCTGTCCCAATGTGGCAACTGAGTCTTCCCGGGGGCACCTGTCTCATATTATCTGAGAACAATTCAGACTGGTCCAGAGAATGACAGAGAAGGGGATCCTCCCAAGGATTTGGGGAATCCTTGATCCAATCATGCCGCTCACCAGGAGACGTTGGGAACCCAGGACATGTCGGGATTGAGGAGATACCAGGTGATGCAGGAAGCTGAGGAGGAGGAGGAGGAGGAGGAGGCGAGAGTGGAGGCGGGGTTCGGCGGAGGATTAACCTAGCCGCTCCCGGTTGGTGGGGAAGGGGCGGGGAGTGCGCGAGTTCTCTGGGGCGGGAGAAGCGGGAGAGGAGGGGCCTCTTAGGGGGCGTGGACTGGAGGAACCGCCTCTAAAAACCGCCTGTAAAGCGCCTGTAAACCGCCTCTAACCGCCTCTAACCGCATCTAAAAGGGCGGAGCCTCTAAAGACCGCCTGTAAACCGCCTGTAAACCGCATCTAACCGCCTCTAAAAGGGCGGAGCCTTCCACGAGAGGTTAGAAGCATCCAAGGGGCGGAGTCAGTGGGGTCAGCCCCGCCCCGTCCCTCCCCGCCCCGCCTTCTTTTTCCAGGATCGGCTGGGGCTGTTTCTACATTTTCCCCTGGCTGCACATGTGGTGGAGGGAGCGGAGGCAAAGGGCTTGGGATACCGCGCACCCGCCCAGGGCATGGACGAGGCTCAGTCCGGGAGAACCGGTCATGGGGAAGCCGGGAGCCCCCGCCCCGCCTCATGCCTGTGTCGGGTCCCCACACAGCTCAGCGCACCCTCGGGAGCAGAAGCTGGAGCTTCTGCGGGGCCTGATGAGCTGTTTGTCAAGCGGACTGGGCACTGCTCTCCAGGGCTCCGGTCGCATCATCCCCCACCGCACCCCTGCTGCCGCTGCCTAGCCAGCTGGTGAGTTAAAGATGTAAACCGAAGCCACCGTCCTGCCCTCCTGATTCTGCCGCCGCTGCTGCCATTCGGGCTGGGAGCCATTCTCCATGCCGGCTGTTTCCATATCAACAGGGCCTCTCTCCCTGATAAGGGGTCCATCCGTGTCCAGGCTCCCATTATTCCTAAGGGCCCCTCATCAGAGTCAGGCCTCCCCTTACTACCAGTGATTGCCTTCCACCACCTAAGCCCCCCGCCCCAACACACACACACTCGTCTCTGTGAGTGGCCTGTATGGAGGGAGCTAAATAATCCTGGCTTTATCTTCCTCCCAGCCTTGTCCCCACGTCCATAAATCCTCACAATCCCAGCACTCTGCTGCCACCTTCCTCCTGGACAGGACTTTGCCTGGTGCCTGAAGCATCTTCTCCTCCTGGGAGTGGATCGAAACTATTTCAAGCCCATAGTTGTAGGAAGTAGGCTGTGAGAGGAGGGAAAGATTCCTCGAAGCTGCCACCCTTGGCCTGCCATAGGGGAATGACTGAGAACTGTTGGAGGTCTTTCCTACAGTTAACACCCCAGCTTCTGGCTCCTTCAGTTGGATCCCGAGTTGAAAGATACTGGGCATCAGGGACTTCCCTGATGGTCCAGTGGATAAGACTCCATGCTCCCACTGCAGGGGGTATGCGTTCTATCCCTGGCTGGGGAATTAAGATACCGCATGCCGCGCAGCACAGCCAAAAGGTCAAACTAAAAGGGTACATAGATACTTGGCATCAGCCCCCCGAAGTGTAACCTCCCTAGGAGAACCCAAGGGCCACTGCTCCCTACCTTTCCTTTCTGTCTTGTCACCGAGTTGGGCTGAAATCGACTAGCAACTGAAGTGATGAAGGGTCAGGGACTCCTAGTGGGTCTGCTTTCAGTTAGGGACTGGCCCCAGCACCGGGGAGGGCACCACAGAATTAAGTTAAAGGGACAGCACTCTACGATTGGTGTCTCCTGAGAGGTCTCCTCCTCTGGTCTCTGTCTCTTGGGTCCCTCTCATCAGGTGGGGGAAACACTTGCTCCCCTCCCTCATCTCTAGTTTCCTTGTGTCCCTGGGAGCTCACCAGCCCCTCTCCTCAGAAATCCCCTTTCAATTCCCAGGATAGGGAAGGCATGGCAGAAGGGGGTGTTGTAAGCCAGGTTCCCCTCATGCTATCGATAATTCTCTGACTCAGTTTGGGGCACAGGAAAATAATGGGGGAGAGGGACAGTGCTGGCTGGGCCAGGAGGGGGAAGCCCTAGAGTCCTGAGATGTGAGATATGGGAGCTGGACCTGCTTCCAAAGAACTTTCCCTTTAGCCCTGCTTGTCGAAGAGAGGGGTAGGTCTCAGCTGAGGGATGTGTAGTCACTGTGATAGGCCTATGGAGACCTGGGAGGAGATCTTCCCCAGTCTTACCCTGCTACTTGCCATTGTCCTCAGGGAATCTGGGGGACCAGCTGGGTCCCATCTTTCCCACTCCAGTAGTCTTAGGACCACAGAGAAGACGTGGGAGTAAGGAGAAACCTGGGAAAGAGGGAGCCCCCCAACCATATTGCTCTGACCTCTAATCCTGAACCAAGCTCTGACCCCTAGCCTTAAAACTCATGTTCAAATGCCTTCAAGGGGACGACACTGCAAACCTTCCCCTAACAGGGACAATGCAACCCACTTCCCTTGTCCAAAATGTTGAGTGCTGAGGTTCTCAGAGCTAAAGACAAAGAGTGGGAACTGGGGACAGGGAGGCTACTAAGGAGTTATGAAAGGGAGAAAAGGTTCCAGATAGATGGAGACAGTGCGGAGTGCACTCAGTGGAAAGGTATTCTGCTGCCAACTCATGTACTGCAATTCAATGCAGACACTAACTACCCAGAGCTAGTGTTGGACTCCACAGGTTTAAGGGCACAGTCCCAACAAGCCTGCCTCCACTTGAGCTGCCAGTCACAAGTGGGGTCCCCAGAACACCTGCATTTCTGCCTAACTAGCTACAAGTCCAGAGGTCTTCAAACCCCCCTCAGGTCCAATGGTTCACTAGAATGACTCACACAACTCGAAAGTGCTCTCCTGACAACTAGTTTTTTATAAAGTACATATATCAGGAACATCCAAATGAAAAGACAAACAAGGAGGGTCTCAGTGCAGAGCTCCCATGCTCTCTCCCCATGGAGACACAAAGGGCATGTCACCCTCCCAGTACATCCATATGTTCACCAACCAGGAAGTTCCATGAGCTTTGGGGTACAGAGTTTTTACTGAGATTTCATACATAGGCAGGAATGAATTGTTGGCAACATGACTCGATCTCCTCTGACGGATTGGCTCAAAACCCCAATTCTGCAGTGATATGGTTGGTCTTTCTGCTGACCAGGCCTCAGCCCAAGTCACCTCATCTCTTAGCATCAACTCAGGTGTGAGCCGAGGGACTCGTAGATAACAAAGACACTCGTATTACTTGAGGTATTCCAAAGATTTAGAGTCTCCCTCTCAGGGACCAGGGACAAAAGCCAAATTGTTGAGTATACAACAGACAGAGCCCTGCATCTGAGTGAAGGGATGTGAATTACTGAAGCCCTGGGGACCAGGCCTCCTCTTCCCGTGCACCAGACTTGACCCAGCTGCAGCAGGGCAGGAGTGTCCCTGTGAGTGTGAGTGTAAGTGAGGGTGAGTGCGGTGGAAGCAGAGCTTCTCCATGCCCAGACTGCAATGCTTCCCACTGGCATCCGTGGATCTGTCTGTCACCTGTCTGTCTGTAGCCCAGGCAGGGGAAGATAGGTATGAGAGGGGAAAAGAGTGTGGAATGGTGGGAAGAGGATTGGTGAATCCATTCTCCACACTTCAGCCTGAGGGGACTTTTATTTCACTCATTTCTGGTCATTCTCTCCCATACCGTCCAGCCACGAGGCTCCCTTCCCCCCTCCCCAGACCAAATAGGGCAGCTATTTCCAACCTCCCACACTGGGTTAATGGCTCTTTCTTGGCTTTGCCAAAGCACCCTCCACGGCCCCCAGCCAGTCAGCTTCATCTATTGTAGTGATCTTATTGTCTCTTTTGATTCCCCTGCCCTGTCCAACCCAGATGACAAGCTCTCTGAGGGAAGAGTCTGTGCCTGTCTTCTCTGCTGTATCGTCATGCCCAAGCACATCACCCGGCACCTAGTAGTCCCTCGATAAATATTTGTTGCTTAGTGACTGCAGGAACAGAAATCACATGAAAGGAGGTCTCAGCTCAGAGAGGAAGGGCTGTGACCCTCTAACCATGAAGTGACTTGGCCAAGGCCACTCAGCCAACAAGTGTTCCCATAGCCTGGCCTGTCTAGACTGGGCCCTCTCTGGAGCCCTATTCCTCCTCTGCCCAGAATCGTACAAACAGAATGGGGCAGACAAGAAAGGTAATTGTCGGAGCAGAAGCCAGGAAGACAGAGAGGAGAGGGGATTGGCAAAACAGTACTGGACAGCGTCCCAAAGCTCTTTTCTTGCTGCCTGGTGCTGAGGTCTCCGTCTTCCCAGGGTGCAGCTCTGAAATCTGACTCCACCCTTAAAAAAGAGGGTCCGTGCCCTGCCTCTTTGTAACAAACCCTAACTCCACCTCTTTATTGATAGGCTCTGGCTCCACCTTCTGGACTACCCCTCCTCTGAAGAAATGCCCTGGCTCCGCCCCTTCCTGGTAATAGGTAAGCCCCACCCCTAGTGCGTGATGCTGTCTTTGTGACCTAATGCACCGGCGTGTTTCCAGGGTGGAGCCAGAGAGGGTGGGCATTTAGGCTGTGCCGAACCCTCAACCCCCATCCAGGTGACCACAATCCCCGAAAATCCTCACGCGGGACCCCAAATATCCCAGCCCCATGACCTCGAAGGCCTTTGGCTCTAACCCCCTAAATGCCCCATGCCCCCGAGGGGCCCTACCACCCAATCCCTTAACGACTAGTGCCTCCCAAATCTTCAATCCAACTCTGTCCCAATGTGGCAACTGAGTCTTCCTGGGGGCACCTGTCTCATATTATCTGAGAACAATTCAGACTGGTCCAGAGAATGACAGAGAAGGGGATCCTCCCAAGGATTTGGGGAATCCTTGATCCAATCATGCCGCTCACCAGGAGACGTTGGGAACCCAGGACATGACGGGATTGAGGAGATACCAGGTGATGCAGGAAGCTGAGGAGGAGGAGGAGGAGGAGGCGAGAGTGGAGGCGGGGTTCTGCGGAGGATGAACCTAGCCGCTTCCGGTTGGTGGGGCAGGGGCGGGGAGGGCGCGAGTTCCCTGGGGCGGGAGAAGCGGGAGGGGAGGGGCCTCTTAGGGGGCGTGGACTGGAGGAACCGCCTCTAAAAACCGCCTGTAAAGCGCCAGTAAAGCGCCTCTAACCGCCTCTAAAAGGGCAGAGCCTCTAAAGACCGCCTGTAAACCGCCTCTAACCGCCTCTAAAAGGGCGGAGCCTTCCACGAGAGGGTAGAAGCGCCCAAGGGGCGGAGTCAGTGGGGTCAGCCCCGCCCCGCCCTGCCTTCTTTTTCCAGGATCGGCTGGGGCTGTTTCTACATTTTCCCCTGGCTGCACATGTGGTGGAGGGAGCGGAGGCGAAGGGCTTGGGATACCGCGCACCCGCCCAGGGCATGGACGAGGCTCAGTCCGGGAGAACCGGTCGCGGGGAAGCCGGGAGCCCCCGCCCCGCCTCATTCCTGTGTCGGGTCCCCACACAGCTCAGCGCACCCTCGGGAGCAGAAGCTGGAGCTTCTGCGGGGCCTGATGAGCTGTTTGTCAAGCGGACTGGGCACTGCTCTCCAGGGCTCCGGTCGCATCATCCCCCACCGCACCCCTGCTGCCGCTGCCTAGCCAGCTGGTGAGTTAAAGATGTAAACCGAAGCCACCGTCCTGCCCTCCTGATTCTGCCGCCGCTGCTGCCATTCGGGCTGGGAGCCATTCTCCATGCCGGCTGTTTCCATATCAACAGGGCCTCTCTCCCTGATAAGGGGTCCATCCGTGTCCAGGCTCCCATTATTCCTAAGGGCCCCTCATCAGAGTCAGGCCTCCCCTTACTACCAGTGATTGCCTTCCACCACCTAAGCCCCCCGCCCCACCACACACACACTCGTCTCTGTGAGTGGCCTGTATGGAGGGAGCTAAATAATCCTGGCTTTATCTTCCTCCCAGCCTTGTCCCCACGTCCATAAATCCTCACAATCCCAGCACTCTGCTGCCACCTTCCTCCTGGACAGGACTTTGCCTGGTGCCTGAAGCATCTTCTCCTCCTGGGAGTGGATCGAAACTATTTCAAGCCCATAGTTGTAGGAAGTAGGCTGTGAGAGGAGGGAAAGATTCCTCGAAGCTGCCACCCTTGGCCTGCCATAGGGGAATGACTGAGAACTGTTGGAGGTCTTTCCTACAGTTAACACCCCAGCTTCTGGCTCCTTCAGTTGGATCCCGAGTTGAAAGATACTGGGCATCAGGGACTTCCCTGATGGTCCAGTGGATAAGACTCCATGCTCCCACTGCAGGGGGTATGCGTTCTATCCCTGGCTGGGGAATTAAGATACCGCATGCCGCGCGGCACAGCCAAAAGGTCAAACTAAAAGGGTACATAGATACTTGGCATCAGCCCCCCGAAGTGTAACCTCCCTAGGAGAACCCAAGGGCCACTGCTCCCTACCTTTCCTTTCTGTCTTGTCACCGAGTTGGGCTGAAATCGACTAGCAACTGAAGTGATGAAGGGTCAGGGACTCCTAGTGGGTCTGCTTTCAGTTAGGGACTGGCCCCAGCACCGGGGAGGGCACCACAGAATTAAGTTAAAGGGACAGCACTCTACGATTGGTGTCTCCTGAGAGGTCTCCTCCTCTGGTCTCTGTCTCTTGGGTCCCTCTCATCAGGTGGGGGAAACACTTGCTCCCCTCCCTCATCTCTAGTTTCCTTGTGTCCCTGGGAGCTCACCAGCCCCTCTCCTCAGAAATCCCCTTTCAATTCCCAGGATAGGGAAGGCATGGCAGAAGGGGGTGTTGTAAGCCAGGTTCCCCTCATGCTATCGATAATTCTCTGACTCAGTTTGGGGCACAGGAAAATAATGGGGGAGAGGGACAGTGCTGGCTGGGCCAGGAGGGGGAAGCCCTAGAGTCCTGAGATGTGAGATATGGGAGCTGGACCTGCTTCCAAAGAACTTTCCCTTTAGCCCTGCTTGTCGAAGAGAGGGGTAGGTCTCAGCTGAGGGATGTGTAGTCACTGTGATAGGCCTATGGAGACCTGGGAGGAGATCTTCCCCAGTCTTACCCTGCTACTTGCCATTGTCCTCAGGGAATCTGGGGGACCAGCTGGGTCCCATCTTTCCCACTCCAGTAGTCTTAGGACCACAGAGAAGACGTGGGAGTAAGGAGAAACCTGGGAAAGAGGGAGCCCCCCAACCATATTGCTCTGACCTCTAATCCTGAACCAAGCTCTGACCCCTAGCCTTAAAACTCATGTTCAAATGCCTTCAAGGGGACGACACTGCAAACCTTCCCCTAACAGGGACAATGCAACCCACTTCCCTTGTCCAAAATGTTGAGTGCTGAGGTTCTCAGAGCTAAAGACAAAGAGTGGGAACTGGGGACAGGGAGGCTACTAAGGAGTTATGAAAGGGAGAAAAGGTTCCAGATAGATGGAGACAGTGGGGAGTGCACTCAGTGGAAAGGTATTCTGCTGCCAACTCATGTACTGCAATTCAATGCAGACACTAACTACCCAGAGCTAGTGTTGGACTCCACAGGTTTAAGGGCACAGTCCCAACAAGCCTGCCTCCACTTGAGCTGCCAGTCACAAGTGGGGTCCCCAGGACACCTGCATTTCTGCCTAACTAGCTACAAGTCCAGAGGTCTTCAAACCCCCCTCAGGTCCAATGGTTCACTAGAATGACTCACACAACTCGGAAGTGCTCTCCTGACAACTAGTTTTTTATAAAGTACATATATCAGGAACATCCAAATGAAAAGACACACAAGGAGGGTCTCAGTGCAGAGCTCCCATGCTCTCTCCCCATGGAGACACAAAGGGCATGTCACCCTCCCAGTACATCCATATGTTCACCAACCAGGAAGTTCCATGAGCTTTGGGGTACAGAGTTTTTACTGAGATTTCATACATAGGCAGGAATGAATTGTTGGCAACATGACTCGATCTCCTCTGACGGATTGGCTCAAAACCCCAATTCTGCAGTGATATGGTTGTTCTTTCTGCTGACCAGGCCTCAGCCCAAGTCACCTCATCTCTTAGCATCAACTCAGGTGTGAGCCGAGGGACTCGTAGATAACAAAGACACTCGTATTACTTGAGGTATTCCAAAGATTTAGAGTCTCCCTCTCAGGGACCAGGGACAAAAGCCAAATTGTTGAGTATACAACAGACAGAGCCCTGCATCTGAGTGAAGGGATGTGAATTACTGAAGCCCTGGGGACCAGGCCTCCTCATCCCGTGCACCAGACTTGACCCAGCTGCAGCAGGACAGGAGTGTCCCTGTGAGTGTGAGTGTAAGTGAGGGTGAGTGCGGTGGAAGCACAGCTTCTCCATGCCCAGACTGCAATGCTTCCCACTGGCATCCGTGGATCTGTCTGTCACCTGTCTGTATGTAGCCCAGGCAGGGGAAGATAGGTATGAGAGGGGAAAAGAGTGTGGAATGGTGGGAAGAGGATTGGTGAATCCATTCTCCACACTTCAGCCTGAGGGGACTTTTATTTCACTCATTTCTGGTCATTCTCTCCCATACCGTCCAGCCACGAGGCTCCCTTCCCCCCTCCCCAGACCAAATAGGGCAGCTATTTCCAACCTCCCACACTGGGTTAATTGCTCTTTCTTGGCTTTGCCAAAGCACCCTCCACGGCCCCCAGCCAGTCAGCTTCGTCTATTGTAGTGATCTTATTGTCTCTTTTGATTCCCCTGCCCTGTCCAACCCAGATGACAAGCTCTCTGAGGGAAGAGTCTGTGCCTGTCTTCTCTGCTGTATCCTCATGCCCAAGCACATCACCCGGCACCTAGTAGTCCCTCGATAAATATTTGTTGCTTAGTGACGGCAGGAACAGAAATCACATGAAAGGAGGTCTCAGCTCAGAGAGGAAGGGCTGTGACCCTCTAACCATGAAGTGACTTGGCCAAGGCCACTCAGCCAACAAGTGTTCCCATAGCCTGGCCTGTCTAGACTGGGCCCTCTCTGGAGCCCTATTCCTCCTCTGCCCAGAATCGTACAAACAGAATGGGGAAGACAAGAAAGGTAATTGTCGGAGCAGAAGCCAGGAAGACAGAGAGGAGAGGGGATTGGCAAAACAGTACTGGACAGCGTCCCAAAGCTCTTTTCTTGCTGCCTAGTGCTGAGGTCTCTGTCTTCCCAGGGTGCAGCTCTGAAATCTGACTCCACCCTTATAAAAGAGGGTCCGTGCCCTGCCTCTTTGTAACAAACCCTAACTCCACCTCTTTATTGATAGGCTCTGGCTCCACCTTCTAGACTACCCCTCGTCTGAAGAAATGCCCTGGCTCCGCCCCTTCCTGGTAATAGGTAAGCCCCACCCCTAGTGCGTGATGCTGTCTTTGTGACCGAATGCACCGGCGTGTTTCCAGGGTGGAGCCAGAGAGGGTGGGCATTTAGGCTGTGCCGAACCCTCAACCCCCATCCGGGTGACCACAATCCCCGAAAATCCTCACGTGGGACCCCTAATATCCCAGCCCCATGACCTCGAAGGCCTTTGGCTCTAACCCCCTAAATGCCCCATGCCCCCGAGAGGCCCTACCACCCAATCCCTTAACGACTAGTGCCTCCCAAATCTTCAATCCAACCCTGTCCCAATGTGGCAACTGAGTCTTCCCGGGGGCACCTGTCTCATATTATCTGAGAACAATTCAGACTGGTCCAGAGAATGACAGAGAAGGGGATCCTCCCAAGGATTTGGGGAATCCTTGATCCAATCATGCCGCTCACCAGGAGACGTTGGGAACCCAGGACATGTCGGGATTGAGGAGATACCAGGTGATGCAGGAAGCTGAGGAGGAGGAGGAGGAGGAGGAGGCGAGAGTGGAGGCGGGGTTCGGCGGAGGATTAACCTAGCCGCTCCCGGTTGGTGGGGAAGGGGCGGGGAGTGCGCGAGTTCTCTGGGGCAGGAGAAGCGGGAGAGGAGGGGCCTCTTAGGGGGCGTGGACTGGAGGAACCGCCTGTAAAGCGCCTGTAAACCGCCTCTAACCGCCTCTAACCGCATCTAAAAGGGCGGAGCCTCTAAAGACCGCCTGTAAACCGCCTGTAAACCGCCTCTAACCGCCTCTAAAAGGGCGGAGCCTTCCACGAGAGGGTAGAAGCGTCCAAGGGGCGGAGTCAGTGGGGTCAGCCCCGCCCCGCCCTGCCTTCTTTTTCCAGGATCGGCTGGGGCTGTTTCTACATTTTCCCCTGGCTGCACATGTGGTGGAGGGAGCGGAGGCGAAGGGCTTGGGATACCGCGCACCCGCCCAGGGCATGGACGAGGCTCAGTCCGGGAGAACCGGTCGCGGGGAAGCCGGGAGCCCCCGCCCCGCCTCATTCCTGTGTCGGGTCCCCACACAGCTCAGCGCACCCTCGGGAGCAGAAGCTGGAGCTTCTGCGGGGCCTGATGAGCTGTTTGTCAAGCGGACTGGGCACTGCTCTCCAGGGCTCCGGTCGCATCATCCCCCACCGCACCCCTGCTGCCGCTGCCTAGCCAGCTGGTGAGTTAAAGATGTAAACCGAAGCCACCGTCCTGCCCTCCTGATTCTGCCGCCGCTGCTGCCATTCGGGCTGGGAGCCATTCTCCATGCCGGCTGTTTCCATATCAACAGGGCCTCTCTCCCTGATAAGGGGTCCATCCGTGTCCAGGCTCCCATTATTCCTAAGGGCCCCTCATCAGAGTCAGGCCTCCCCTTACTACCAGTGATTGCCTTCCACCACCTAAGCCCCCCGCCCCACCACACACACACTCGTCTCTGTGAGTGGCCTGTATGGAGGGAGCTAAATAATCCTGGCTTTATCTTCCTCCCAGCCTTGTCCCCACGTCCATAAATCCTCACAATCCCAGCACTCTGCTGCCACCTTCCTCCTGGACAGGACTTTGCCTGGTGCCTGAAGCATCTTCTCCTCCTGGGAGTGGATCGAAACTATTTCAAGCCCATAGTTGTAGGAAGTAGGCTGTGAGAGGAGGGAAAGATTCCTCGAAGCTGCCACCCTTGGCCTGCCATAGGGGAATGACTGAGAACTGTTGGAGGTCTTTCCTACAGTTAACACCCCAGCTTCTGGCTCCTTCAGTTGGATCCCGAGTTGAAAGATACTGGGCATCAGGGACTTCCCTGATGGTCCAGTGGATAAGACTCCATGCTCCCACTGCAGGGGGTATGCGTTCTATCCCTGGCTGGGGAATTAAGATACCGCATGCCGCGCGGCACAGCCAAAAGGTCAAACTAAAAGGGTACATAGATACTTGGCATCAGCCCCCCGAAGTGTAACCTCCCTAGGAGAACCCAAGGGCCACTGCTCCCTACCTTTCCTTTCTGTCTTGTCACCGAGTTGGGCTGAAATCGACTAGCAACTGAAGTGATGAAGGGTCAGGGACTCCTAGTGGGTCTGCTTTCAGTTAGGGACTGGCCCCAGCACCGGGGAGGGCACCACAGAATTAAGTTAAAGGGACAGCACTCTACGATTGGTGTCTCCTGAGAGGTCTCCTCCTCTGGTCTCTGTCTCTTGGGTCCCTCTCATCAGGTGGGGGAAACACTTGCTCCCCTCCCTCATCTCTAGTTTCCTTGTGTCCCTGGGAGCTCACCAGCCCCTCTCCTCAGAAATCCCCTTTCAATTCCCAGGATAGGGAAGGCATGGCAGAAGGGGGTGTTGTAAGCCAGGTTCCCCTCATGCTATCGATAATTCTCTGACTCAGTTTGGGGCACAGGAAAATAATGGGGGAGAGGGACAGTGCTGGCTGGTCCAGGAGGGGGAAGCCCTAGAGTCCTGAGATGTGAGATATGGGAGCTGGACCTGCTTCCAAAGAACTTTCCCTTTAGCCCTGCTTGTCGAAGAGAGGGGTAGGTCTCAGCTGAGGGATGTGTAGTCACTGTGATAGGCCTATGGAGACCTGGGAGGAGATCTTCCCCAGTCTTACCCTGCTACTTGCCATTGTCCTCAGGGAATCTGGGGGACCAGCTGGGTCCCATCTTTCCCACTCCAGTAGTCTTAGGACCACAGAGAAGACGTGGGAGTAAGGAGAAACCTGGGAAAGAGGGAGCCCCCCAACCATATTGCTCTGACCTCTAATCCTGAACCAAGCTCTGACCCCTAGCCTTAAAACTCATGTTCAAATGCCTTCAAGGGGACGACACTGCAAACCTTCCCCTAACAGGGACAATGCAACCCACTTCCCTTGTCCAAAATGTTGAGTGCTGAGGTTCTCAGAGCTAAAGACAAAGAGTGGGAACTGGGGACAGGGAGGCTACTAAGGAGTTATGAAAGGGAGAAAAGGTTCCAGATAGATGGAGACAGTGGGGAGTGCACTCAGTGGAAAGGTATTCTGCTGCCAACTCATGTACTGCAATTCAATGCAGACACTAACTACCCAGAGCTAGTGTTGGACTCCACAGGTTTAAGGGCACAGTCCCAACAAGCCTGCCTCCACTTGAGCTGCCAGTCACAAGTGGGGTCCCCAGGACACCTGCATTTCTGCCTAACTAGCTACAAGTCCAGAGGTCTTCAAACCCCCCTCAGGTCCAATGGTTCACTAGAATGACTCACACAACTCGGAAGTGCTCTCCTGACAACTAGTTTTTTATAAAGTACATATATCAGGAACATCCAAATGAAAAGACACACAAGGAGGGTCTCAGTGCAGAGCTCCCATGCTCTCTCCCCATGGAGACACAAAGGGCATGTCACCCTCCCAGTACATCCATATGTTCACCAACCAGGAAGTTCCATGAGCTTTGGTGTACAGAGTATTTACTGAGATTTCATACATAGGCAGGAATGAATTGTTGGCAACATGACTCGATCTCCTCTGACGGATTGGCTCAAAACCCCAATTCTGCAGTGATATGGTTGGTCTTTCTGCTGACCAGGCCTCAGCCCAAGTCACCTCATCTCTTAGCATCAACTCAGGTGTGAGCCGAGGGACTCGTAGATAACAAAGACACTCGTATTACTTGAGGTATTCCAAAGATTTAGAGTCTCCCTCTCAGGGACCAGGGACAAAAGCCAAATTGTTGAGTATACAACAGACAGAGCCCTGCATCTGAGTGAAGGGATGTGAATTACTGAAGCCCTGGGGACCAGGCCTCCTCTTCCCGTGCACCAGACTTGACCCAGCTGCAGCAGGGCAGGAGTGTCCCTGTGAGTGTGTGTGTAAGTGAGGGTGAGTGCGGTGGAAGCAGAGCTTCTGCATGCCCAGACTGCAATGCTTCCCACTGGCATCCGTGGATCTGTCTGTCACCTGTCTGTATGTAGCCCAGGCAGGGGAAGATAGGTATGAGAGGGGAAAAGAGTGTGGAATGGTGGGAAGAGGATAGGTGAATCCATTCTCCACACTTCAGCCTGAGGGGACTTTTATTTCACTCATTTCTGGTCATTCTCTCCCATACCGTCCAGCCACGAGGCTCCCTTCCCCCCTCCCCAGACCAAATAGGGCAGCTATTTCCAACCTCCCACACTGGGTTAATTGCTCTTTCTTGGCTTTGCCAAAGCACCCTCCACGGCCCCCAGCCAGTCAGCTTCGTCTATTGTAGTGATCTTATTGTCTCTTTTGATTCCCCTGCCCTGCCCAACCCAGATGACAAGTTCTCTGAGGGAAGAGTCTGTGCCTGTCTTCTCTGCTGTATCCTCATGCCCAAGCACATCACCCGGCACCTAGAAGTCCCTCGATAAATATTTGTTGCTTAGTGACTGCAGGAACAGAAATCACATGAAAGGAGGTCTCAGCTCAGAGAGGAAGGGCTGTGACCCTCTAACCATGAAGTGACTTGGCCAAGGCCACTCAGCCAACAAGTGTTCCCATAGCCTGGCCTGTCTAGACTGGGCCCTCTCTGGAGCCCTATTCCTCCTCTGCCCAGAATCGTACAAACAGAATGGGGCAGACAAGAAAGGTAATTGTCGGAGCAGAAGCCAGGAAGACAGAGAGGAGAGGGGATTGGCAAAACAGTACTGGACAGCGTCCCAAAGCTCTTTTCTTGCTGCCTGGTGCTGAGGTCTCCGTCTTCCCAGGGTGCAGCTCTGAAATCTGACTCCACCCTTATAAAAGAGGGTCCGTGCCCTGCCTCTTTGTAACAAACCCTAACTCCACCTCTTTATTGATAGGCTCTGGCTCCACCTTCTGGACTACCCCTCCTCTGAAGAAATGCCCTGGCTCCGCCCCTTCCTGGTAATAGGTAAGCCCCACCCCTAGTGCGTGATGCTGTCTTTGTGACCTAATGCACCGGCGTGTTTCCAGGGTGGAGCCAGAGAGGGTGGGCATTTAGGCTGTGCCGAACCCTCAACCCCCATCTGGGTGACCACAATCCCCGAAAATCCTCACGCGGGACCCCAAATATCCCAGCCCCATGACCTCGAAGGCCTTTGGCTCTAACCCCCTAAATGCCCCATGCCCCCGAGGGGCCCTACCACCCAATCCCTTAACGACTAATGCCTCCTAAATCTTCAATCCAACTCTGTCCCAATGTGGCAACTGAGTCTTCCCGGGGGCACCTTTCTCATATTATCTGAGAACAATTCAGACTGGTCCAGAGAATGACAGAGAAGGGGATCCTCCCAAGGATTTGGGGAATCCTTGATCCAATCATGCCGCTCACCAGGAGACGTTGGGAACCCAGGACATGTCGGGATTGAGGAGATACCAGGTGATGCAGGAAGCTGAGGAGGAGGAGGAGGAGGAGGCGAGAGTGGAGGCGGGGTTCTGCGGAGGATTAACCTACCCGCTTCCGGTTGGTGGGGAAGGGGCGGGGAGGGCGCGAGTTCTCTGGGGCGGGAGAAGCGGGAGGGGAGGGGCCTCTTAGGGGGCGTGGACTGGAGGAACCGCCTCTAAAAACCGCCTGTAAAGCGTCTGTAAAGCACCTCTAACAGCCTCTAAAAGGGCGGAGCCTCTAAAGACCGCCTGTAAAGCGCCTCTAACCGCCTCTAAAAGGGCGGAGCCTTCCACGAGAGGGTAGAAGCGTCCAAGGGGCGGAGTCAGTGGGGTCAGCCCCGCCCAGCCCCGCCCCGCCCCGCCCTGCCTTCTTTTTCCAGGATCGGCTGGGGCTGTTTCTACATTTTCCCCTGGCTGCACATGTGGTGGAGGGAGCGGAGGCGAAGGGCTTGGGATACCGCGCACCCGCCCAGGGCATGGAAGAGGCTCTGTCCGGGAGAACCGGTCGCGGGGAAGCCGGGAGCCCCCGCCCCGCCTCATGCCTGTGTCGGGTCCCCACACAGCTCAGCGCACCCTCGGGAGCAGAAGCTGGAGCTTCTGCGGGGCCTGATGAGCTGTTTGTCAAGCGGACTGGGCACTGCTCTCCAGGGCTCCGGTCGCATCATCCCCCACCGCACCCCTGCTGCCGCTGCCTAGCCAGCTGGTGAGTTAAAGATGTAAACCGAAGCCACCGTCCTGCCCTCCTGATTCTGCCGCCGCTGCTGCCATTCGGGCTGGGAGCCATTCTCCATGCCGGCTGTTTCCATATCAACAGGGCCTCTCTCCCTGATAAGGGGTCCATCCGTGTCCAGGCTCCCATTATTCCTAAGGGCCCCTCATCAGAGTCAGGCCTCCCCTTACTACCAGTGATTGCCTTCCACCACCTAAGCCCCCCGCCCCACCACACACACACTCGTCTCTGTGAGTGGCCTGTATGGAGGGAGCTAAATAATCCTGGCTCTATCTTCCTCCCAGCCTTGTCCCCACGTCCATAAATCCTCACAATCCCAGCACTCTGCTGCCACCTTCCTCCTGGACAGGACTTTGCCTGGTGCCTGAAGCATCTTCTCCTCCTCGAGTGGATCGAAACTATTTCAAGCCCATAGTTGTAGGAAGTAGGCTGTGAGAGGAGGGAAAGATTCCTCGAAGCTGCCACCCTTGGCCTGCCATAGGGGAATGACTGAGAACTGTTGGAGGTCTTTCCTACAGTTAACACCCCAGCTTCTGGCTCCTTCAGTTGGATCCCGAGATGAAAGATACTGGGCATCAGGGACTTCCCTGATGGTCCAGTGGATAAGACTCCATGCTCCCACTGCAGGGGGTATGCGTTCTATCCCTGGCTGGGGAATTTAGATACCGCATGCCGCGCGGCACAGCCAAAAGGTCAAAATAAAAGGGTACATAGATACTTGGCATCAGCCCCCCAAAGTGTAACCTCCCTAGGAGAAACCAAGGGCCACTGCTCCCTACCTTTCCTTTCTGTGTTGTCACCGAGTTAGGCTGAAATCGACTAGCAACTGAAGTGATGAAGGGTCAGGGACTCCTAGTGGGTCTGCTTTCAGTTAGGGACTGGCCCCAGCACCGGGGAGGGCACCACAGAATTAAGTTAAAGGGACAGCACTCTACGATTGGTGTCTCCTGAGAGGTCTCCTCCTCTGGTCTCTGTCTCTTGGGTCCCTCTCATCAGGTGGGGGAAACACTTGCTCCCCTCCCTCATCTCTAGTTTCCTTGTGTCCCTGGGAGCTCACCAGCCCCTCTCCTCAGAAATCCCCTTTCAATTCCCAGGATAGGGAAGGCATGGCAGAAGGGGGTGTTGTAAGCCAGGTTCCCCTCATGCTATCGATAATTCTCTAACTCAGTTTGGGGCACAGGAAAATAATGGGGGAGAGGGACAGTGCTGGCTGGTCCAGGAGGGGGAAGCCCTAGAGTCCTGAGATGTGAGATATGGGAGCTGGACCTGCTTCCAAAGAACTTTCCCTTTAGCCCTGCTTGTCGAAGAGAGGAGTAGGTCTCAGCTGAGGGATGTGTAGTCACTGTGATAGGCCTATGGAGACCTGGGAGGAGATCTTCCCCAGTCTTACCCTGCTACTTGCCATTGTCCTCAGGGAATCTGGGGGACCAGCTGGGTCCCATCTTTCCCACTCCAGTAGTCTTAGGACCACATAGAAGAGGTGGGAGTAAGGAGAAACCTGGGAAAGAGGGAGCCCCCCAACCATATTGCTCTGACCTCTAAACCTGAACCAAGCTCTGATCCCTAGCCTTAAAACTCATGTTCAAATGCCATCAAGGGGACAACACTGCAAACCTTCCCCTAACAGGGACAATGCAACCCACTTCCCTTGTCCAAAATGTTGAGTGCTGAGGTTCTCAGAGGTAAAGACAAAGAGTGGGAACTGGGGACAGGGAGGCTACTAAGGAGTTATGAAAGGGAGAAAAGGTTCCAGATAGATGGAGACAGTGGGGAGTGCACTCAGTGGAAAGGTATTCTGCTGCCTACTCATGTACTGCAATTCAATGCAGACACTAACTACCCAGAGCTAGTGTTGGACTCCACAGGTTTAAGGGCACAGTCCCAACAAGCCTGCCTCCACTTGAGCTGCCAGTCACAAGTGGGGTCCCCAGGACACCTGCATTTCTGCCTAACTAGCTACAAGTCCAGAGGTCTTCAAACCCCCCTCAGGTCCAATGGTTCACTAGAATGACTCACACAACTCGGAAGTGCTCTCCTGACAACTAGTGTTTTATAAAGTACATATATCAGGAACATCCAAATGAAAAGACACACAAGGAGGGTCTCAGTGCAGAGCTCCCATGCTCTCTCCCCATGGAGACACAAAGGGCATGTCACCCTCCCAGTACATCAATATGTTCACCAACCAGGAAGTTCCATGAGCTTTGGTGTACAGAGTTTTTACTGAGATTTCATACATAGGCAGGAATGAATTGTTGGCAACATGACTCGATCTCCTCTGACGGATTGGCTCAAAACCCCAATTCTGCAGTGATATGGTTGGTCTTTCTGCTGACCAGGCCTCAGCCCAAGTCACCTCATCTCTTAGCATCAACTCAGGTGTGAGCCGAGGGACTCGTAGATAACAAAGACACTCGTATTACTTGAGGTATTCCAAAGATTTAGAGTCTCCCTCTCAGGGACCAGGGACAAAAGCCAAATTGTTGAGTATACAACAGACAGAGCCCTGCATCTGTTTGAATGGATGTGAATTACTGAAGCCCTGGGGACCAGGCCTCCTCTTCCCGTGCACCAGACTTGACCCAGCTGCAGCAGGGCAGCAGTGTCCCTGTGAGTGTGAGTGTAAGTGAGGGTGAGTGCCGTGGAAGCACAGCTTCTCCATGCCCAGACTGCAATGTTTCCCACTGGCATCCGTGGATCTGTCTGTCACCTGTCTGTATGTAGCCCAGGCAGGGGAAGATAGGTATGAGAGGGGAAAAGAGTGTGGAATGGTGGGAAGAGGATAGGTGAATCCATTCTCCACACTTCAGCCTGAGGGGACTTTTATTTCACTCATTTCTGGTCATTCTCTCCCATACCGTTCAGCCACAAGGCTCCTTTCCCCCCTCCCTAGACCAAATAGGGCAGCTATTTCCAACCTCCCACACTGGGTTAATTGCTCTTTCTTGGCTTTGCCAAAGCACCCTCCACGGCCCCCAGCCAGTCAGCTTCGTCTATTGTAGTGATCTTATTGTCTCTTTTGATTCCCCTGCCCTGTCCAACCCAGATGACAAGCTCTCTGAGGGAAGAGTCTGTGCCTGTCTTCTCTGCTGTATCCTCATGCCCAAGCACATCACCCGGCACCTAGTAGTCACTCGATAAATATTTGTTGATTAGTGACTGCAGGAACAGAAATCACATGAAAGGAGGCTTCAGCTCAGAGAGGAAGGGCTGTGACCCTCTAACCATGAAGTGACTTGGCCAAGGCCACTCAGCCAACAAGTGTTCCCATAGCCTGGCCTGTCTAGACTGGGCCCTCTCTGGAGCCCTATTCCTCCTCTGCCCAGAATCGTACAAACAGAATGGGGCAGACAAGAAAGGTAATTGTCGGAGCAGAAGCCAGGAAGACAGAGAGGAGAGGGGATTGGCAAAACAGTACTGGACAGCGTCCCAAAGCTCTTTTCTTGCTGCCTGGTGCTGAGGTCTCCGTCTTCCCAGGGTGCAGCTCTGAAATCTGACTCCACCCTTATAAAAGAGGGTCCGTGCCCTGCCTCTTTGTAACAAACCCTAACTCCACCTCTTTATTGATAGGCTCTGGCTCCACCTTCTGGACTACCCCTCCTCTGAAGAAATGCCCTGGCTCCGCCCCTTCCTGGTAATAGGTAAGCCCCACCCCTAGTGCGTGATGCTGTCTTTGTGACCTAATGCACCGGCGTGTTTCCAGGGTGGAGCCAGAGAGGGTGGGCATTTAGGCTGTGCCGAACCCTCAACCCCCATCCGGGTGACCACAATCCCCGAAAATCCTCACGCAGGACCCCAAATATCCCAGCCCCATCACCTCGAAGTCCTTTGGCTCTAACCCCCTAAATGCCCCATGCCCCCGAGGGGCCCTACCACCCAATCCCTTAATGACTACTGCCTCCCAAATCTTCAATCCAACTCTTTCCCAATGTGGCAACTGAGTCTTCCCGGGGGCACCTGTCTCATATTATCTGAGAACAATTCAGACTGGTCCAGAGAATGACAGAGAAGGGGATCCTCCCAAGGATTTGGGGAATCCTTGATCCAATCATGCCGCTCACCAGGAGACGTTGGGAACCCAGGACATGTCGGGATTGAGGAGATACCAGGTGATGCAGGAAGCTAAGGAGGAGGAGGAGGAGGAGGCGAGAGTGGAGGCGGGGTTCTGCGGTGGATGAACCCAGCCTCTCCTGGTTGGTGGGGAAGGGGCGGGGAGGGCGCGAGTTCTCTGGGGCGGGAGAAGCGGGAGGGGAGGGGCCTCCTAGGGGGCGTGGACTGGAGGAACCGCCTCTAAAAACCGCCTGTAAAGCGCCTGTAAACCGCCTCTAACCGCCTCTAAAAGGGCGGAGCCTCTAAAGACCGCCTGTAAACCGCCTCTAACCGCCTCTAAAAGGGCGGAGCCTTCCACGAGAGGGTAGAAGCGTCCAAGGGGCGGAGTCAGTGGGGTCAGCCCCGCCCCACCCTGCCCCGCCCTGCCTTCTTTTTCCAGGATCGGCTGGGGCTGTTTCTACATTTTCCCCTGGCTGCACATGTGGTGGAGGGAGCGGAGGCGAAGGGCTTGGGATACCGCGCACCCGCCCAGGGCATGGACGAGGCTCAGTCCGGGAGAACCGGTCGCGGGGAAGCCGGGAGCCCCCGCCCCGCCTCATGCCTGTGTCGGGTCCCCACACAGCTCAGCGCACCCTCGGGAGCAGAAGCTGGAGCTTCTGCGGGGCCTGATGAGCTGTTTGTCAAGCGGACTGGGCACTGCTCTCCAGGGCTCCGGTCGCATCATCCCCCACCGCACCCCTGCTGCCGCTGCCTAGCCAGCTGGTGAGTTAAAGATGTAAACCGAAGCCACCGTCCTGCCCTCCTGATTCTGCCGCTGCTGCTGCCATTCGGGCTGGGAGCCATTCTCCATGCCGGCTGTTTCCATATCAACAGGGCCCCTCTCCCTGATAAGGGGTCCATGCGTGTCCAGGCTCCCATTATTCCTAAGGGCCCCTCATCAGAGTCAGGCCTCCCCTTACTACCAGTGATTGCCTTCCACCACCTAAGCCCCCCGCCCCACCACACACACACTCGTCTCTGTGAGTGGCCTGTATGGAGGGAGCTAAATAATCCTGGCTTTATCTTCCTCCCAGCCTTGTCCCCACGTCCATAAATCCTCACAATCCCAGCACTCTGCTGCCACCTTCCTCCTGGACAGGACTTTGCCTGGTGCCTGAAGCATCTTCTCCTCCTGGGAGTGGATCGAAACTATTTCAAGCCCATAGTTGTAGGAAGTAGGCTGTGAGAGGAGGGAAAGATTCCTCGAAGCTGCCACCCTTGGCCTGCCATAGGGGAATGACTGAGAACTGTTGGAGGTCTTTCCTACAGTTAACACCCCAGCTTCTGGCTCCTTCAGTTGGATCCCGAGTTGAAAGATACTGGGCATCAGGGACTTCCCTGATGGTCCAGTGGATAAGACTCCATGCTCCCACTGCAGGGGGTATGCGTTCTATCCCTGGCTGGGGAATTAAGATACCCCATGCCGCGCGGCACAACCAACAGGTCAAAATAAAAGGGTACATAGATACTTGGCATCAGCCCCCCGAAGTGTAACCTCCCTAGGAGAACCCAAGGGCCACTGCTCCCTACCTTTCCTTTCTGTCTTGTCACCGAGTTGGGCTGAAACCGACTAGCAACTGAAGTGATGAAGGGTCAGGGACTCCTAGTGGGTCTGCTTTCAGTTAGGGACTGGCCCCAGCACCGGGGAGGGCACCACAGAATTAAGTTAAAGGGACAGCACTCTACGATTGGTGTCTCCTGAGAGGTCTCCTCCTCTGGTCTCTGTCTCTTGGGTCCCTCTCATCAGGTGGGGGAACCACTTGCTCCCCTCCCTCATCGCTAGTTTCCTTGTGTCCCTGGGAGCTCACCAGCCCCTCTCCTCAGAAATCCCCTTTCAATTCCCAGGATAGGGAAGGCATGGCAGAAGGGGGTGTTGTAAGCCAGGTTCCCCTCATGCTATCGATAATTCTCTAACTCAGTTTGGGGCACAGGAAAATAATGGGGGAGAGGGACAGTGCTGGCTGGTCCAGGAGGGGGAAGCCCTAGAGTCCTGAGATGTGAGATATGGGAGCTGGACCTGCTTCCAAAGAACTTTCCCTTTAGCCCTGCTTGTCGAAGAGAGGAGTAGGTCTCAGCTGAGGGATGTGTAGTCACTGTGATAGGCCTATGGAGACCTGGGAGGAGATCTTCCCCAGTCTTACCCTGCTACTTGCCATTGTCCTCAGGGAATCTGGGGGACCAGCTGGGTCCCATCTTTCCCACTCCAGTAGTCTTAGGACCACATAGAAGAGGTGGGAGTAAGGAGAAACCTGGGAAAGAGGGAGCCCCCCAACCATATTGCTCTGACCTCTAAACCTGAACCAAGCTCTGATCCCTAGCCTTAAAACTCATGTTCAAATGCCATCAAGGGGACAACACTGCAAACCTTCCCCTAACAGGGACAATGCAACCCACTTCCCTTGTCCAAAATGTTGAGTGCTGAGGTTCTCAGAGGTAAAGACAAAGAGTGGGAACTGGGGACAGGGAGGCTACTAAGGAGTTATGAAAGGGAGAAAAGGTTCCAGATAGATGGAGACAGTGGGGAGTGCACTCAGTGGAAAGGTATTCTGCTGCCTACTCATGTACTGCAATTCAATGCAGACACTAACTACCCAGAGCTAGTGTTGGACTCCACAGGTTTAAGGGCACAGTCCCAACAAGCCTGCCTCCACTTGAGCTGCCAGTCACAAGTGGGGTCCCCAGGACACCTGCATTTCTGCCTAACTAGCTACAAGTCCAGAGGTCTTCAAACCCCCCTCAGGTCCAATGGTTCACTAGAATGACTCACACAACTCGGAAGTGCTCTCCTGACAACTAGTGTTTTATAAAGTACATATATCAGGAACATCCAAATGAAAAGACACACAAGGAGGGTCTCAGTGCAGAGCTCCCATGCTCTCTCCCCATGGAGACACAAAGGGCATGTCACCCTCCCAGTACATCAATATGTTCACCAACCAGGAAGTTCCATGAGCTTTGGTGTACAGAGTTTTTACTGAGATTTCATACATAGGCAGGAATGAATTGTTGGCAACATGACTCGATCTCCTCTGACGGAATGGCTCAAAACCCCAATTCTGCAGTGATATGGTTGGTCTTTCTGCTGACCAGGCCTCAGCCCAAGTCACCTCATCTCTTAGCATCAACTCAGGTGTGAGCCGAGGGACTCGTAGATAACAAAGACACTCGTATTACTTGAGGTATTCCAAAGATTTAGAGTCTCCCTCTCAGGGACCAGGGACAAAAGCCAAATTGTTGAGTATACAACAGACAGAGCCCTGCATCTGTTTGAATGGATGTGAATTACTGAAGCCCTGGGGACCAGGCCTCCTCTTCCCGTGCACCAGACTTGACCCAGCTGCAGCAGGGCAGCAGTGTCCCTGTGAGTGTGAGTGTAAGTGAGGGTGAGTGCGGTGGAAGCACAGCTTCTCCATGCCCAGACTGCAATGTTTCCCACTGGCATCCGTGGATCTGTCTGTCACCTGTCTGTATGTAGCCCAGGCAGGGGAAGATAGGTATGAGAGGGGAAAAGAGTGTGGAATGGTGGGAAGAGGATAGGTGAATCCATTCTCCACACTTCAGCCTGAGGGGACTTTTATTTCACTCATTTCTGGTCATTCTCTCCCATACCGTTCAGCCACAAGGCTCCTTTCCCCCCTCCCTAGACCAAATAGGGCAGCTATTTCCAACCTCCCACACTGGGTTAATTGCTCTTTCTTGGCTTTGCCAAAGCACCCTCCACGGCCCCCAGCCAGTCAGCTTCGTCTATTGTAGTGATCTTATTGTCTCTTTTGATTCCCCTGCCCTGTCCAACCCAGATGACAAGCTCTCTGAGGGAAGAGTCTGTGCCTGTCTTCTCTGCTGTATCCTCATGCCCAAGCACATCACCCGGCACCTAGTAGTCACTCGATAAATATTTGTTGATTAGTGACTGCAGGAACAGAAATCACATGAAAGGAGGCTTCAGCTCAGAGAGGAAGGGCTGTGACCCTCTAACCATGAAGTGACTTGGCCAAGGCCACTCAGCCAACAAGTGTTCCCATAGCCTGGCCTGTCTAGACTGGGCCCTCTCTGGAGCCCTATTCCTCCTCTGCCCAGAATCGTACAAACAGAATGGGGCAGACAAGAAAGGTAATTGTCGGAGCAGAAGCCAGGAAGACAGAGAGGAGAGGGGATTGGCAAAACAGTACTGGACAGCGTCCCAAAGCTCTTTTCTTGCTGCCTGGTGCTGAGGTCTCCGTCTTCCCAGGGTGCAGCTCTGAAATCTGACTCCACCCTTATAAAAGAGGGTCCGTGCCCTGCCTCTTTGTAACAAACCCTAACTCCACCTCTTTATTGATAGGCTCTGGCTCCACCTTCTGGACTACCCCTCCTCTGAAGAAATGCCCTGGCTCCGCCCCTTCCTGGTAATAGGTAAGCCCCACCCCTAGTGCGTGATGCTGTCTTTGTGACCTAATGCACCGGCGTGTTTCCAGGGTGGAGCCAGAGAGGGTGGGCATTTAGGCTGTGCCGAACCCTCAACCCCCATCCGGGTGACCACAATCCCCGAAAATCCTCACGCAGGACCCCAAATATCCCAGCCCCATCACCTCGAAGTCCTTTGGCTCTAACCCCCTAAATGCCCCATGCCCCCGAGGGGCCCTACCACCCAATCCCTTAACGACTACTGCCTCCCAAATCTTCAATCCAACTCTTTCCCAATGTGGCAACTGAGTCTTCCCGGGGGCACCTGTCTCATATTATCTGAGAACAATTCAGACTGGTCCAGAGAATGACAGAGAAGGGGATCCTCCCAAGGATTTGGGGAATCCTTGATCCAATCATGCCGCTCACCAGGAGACGTTGGGAACCCAGGACATGTCGGGATTGAGGAGATACCAGGTGATGCAGGAAGCTAAGGAGGAGGAGGAGGAGGAGGCGAGAGTGGAGGCGGGGTTCTGCGGAGTATGAACCCAGCCTCTCCTGGTTGGTGGGGAAGGGGCGGGGAGGGCGCGAGTTCTCTGGGGCGGGAGAAGCGGGAGGGGAGGGGCCTCCTAGGGGGCGTGGACTGGAGGAACCGCCTCTAAAAACCGCCTGTAAAGCGCCTGTAAACCGCCTCTAACCGCCTCTAAAAGGGCGGAGCCTCTAAAGACCGCCTGTAAACCGCCTCTAACCGCCTCTAAAAGGGCGGAGCCTTCCACGAGAGGGTAGAAGCGTCCAAGGGGCGGAGTCAGTGGGGTCAGCCCCGCCCCACCCTGCCCCGCCCTGCCTTCTTTTTCCAGGATCGGCTGGGGCTGTTTCTACATTTTCCCCTGGCTGCACATGTGGTGGAGGGAGCGGAGGCGAAGGGCTTGGGATACCGCGCACCCGCCCAGGGCATGGACGAGGCTCAGTCCGGGAGAACCGGTCGCGGGGAAGCCGGGAGCCCACGCCCCGCCTCATGCCTGTGTCGGGTCCCCACACAGCTCAGCGCACCCTCGGGAGCAGAAGCTGGAGCTTCTGCGGGGCCTGATGAGCTGTTTGTCAAGCGGACTGGGCACTGCTCTCCAGGGCTCCGGTCGCATCATCCCCCACCGCACCCCTGCTGCCGCTGCCTAGCCAGCTGGTGAGTTAAAGATGTAAACCGAAGCCACCGTCCTGCCCTCCTGATTCTGCCGCTGCTGCTGCCATTCGGGCTGGGAGCCATTCTCCATGCCGGCTGTTTCCATATCAACAGGGCCTCTCTCCCTGATAAGGGGTCCATGCGTGTCCAGGCTCCCATTATTCCTAAGGGCCCCTCATCAGAGTCAGGCCTCCCCTTACTACCAGTGATTGCCTTCCACCACCTAAGCCCCCCGCCCCACCACACACACACTCGTCTCTGTGAGTGGCCTGTATGGAGGGAGCTAAATAATCCTGGCTTTATCTTCCTCCCAGCCTTGTCCCCACGTCCATAAATCCTCACAATCCCAGCACTCTGCTGCCACCTTCCTCCTGGACAGGACTTTGCCTGGTGCCTGAAGCATCTTCTCCTCCTGGGAGTGGATCGAAACTATTTCAAGCCCATAGTTGTAGGAAGTAGGCTGTGAGAGGAGGGAAAGATTCCTCGAAGCTGCCACCCTTGGCCTGCCATAGGGGAATGACTGAGAACTGTTGGAGGTCTTTCCTACAGTTAACACCCAAGCTTCTGGCTCCTTCAGTTGGATCCCGAGTTGAAAGATACTGGGCATCAGGGACTTCCCTGATGGTCCAGTGGATAAGACTCCATGCTCCCACTGCAGGGGGTATGCGTTCTATCCCTGGCTGGGGAATTAAGATACCCCATGCCGCGCGGCACAACCAACAGGTCAAAATAAAAGGGTACATAGATACTTGGCATCAGCCCCCCGAAGTGTAACCTCCCTAGGAGAACCCAAGGGCCACTGCTCCCTACCTTTCCTTTCTGTCTTGTCACCGAGTTGGGCTGAAACCGACTAGCAACTGAAGTGATGAAGGGTCAGGGACTCCTAGTGGGTCTGCTTTCAGTTAGGGACTGGCCCCAGCACCGGGGAGGGCACCACAGAATTAAGTTAAAGGGACAGCACTCTACGATTGGTGTCTCCTGAGAGGTCTCCTCCTCTGGTCTCTGTCTCTTGGGTCCCTCTCATCAGGTGGGGGAACCACTTGCTCCCCTCCCTCATCGCTAGTTTCCTTGTGTCCCTGGGAGCTCACCAGCCCCTCTCCTCAGAAATCCCCTTTCAATTCCCAGGATAGGGAAGGCATGGCAGAAGGGGGTGTTGTAAGCCAGGTTCCCCTCATGCTATCGATAATTCTCTAACTCAGTTTGGGGCACAGGAAAATAATGGGGGAGAGGGACAGTGCTGGCTGGTCCAGGAGGGGGAAGCCCTAGAGTCCTGAGATGTGAGATATGGGAGCTGGACCTGCTTCCAAAGAACTTTCCCTTTAGCCCTGCTTGTCGAAGAGAGGAGTAGGTCTCAGCT